>NC_134696.1:90688711-90923711 GCF_050947455.1 Rhinoderma darwinii
ACACCAAAAAGAGACTCTCTGTGTCATGCACCACCCCCTCCGGAACACAGAAATGAACACAGAAATTAGGATTTTCCCCGAGTGCTCCTTTAATGGTGGACAAACAGTGGATCACAAACCACCAGTAGACCTCATAGTGAGCACCAGTAGATCCTGTAATTAGGCCACTAGATTGCTCTCTAAGCGGCTTCTTCACAGAGATGGGAAGATTGGGGGGAATTTATTGTTAGTTTTATGCCAGTTTTCTGTTGTAGAAAAGTCTCGAATGCCTTTAAAAGTTGCAATTTACAAGTTTGGGTTATTCTACATAAGTTACCTACTTCATTCTTCGTAACCATATTACTACTGTGTCTTCCATATGGTACAAGCTAAACATAGCCAAATCATTGTTGCATACTACATGAGTACAGAAGATCCAAACAAAACCTTCAGGATCAGCTGTCTATACAGCATATATATATATATATATATATATATATACTCATATCACAGCAGAAACATGTCGTGGTAATTATACTTGAACACTGTAAGTGTGATCGTGTTTTCTATCAGATATGTTACTCTTCCGTATTCTCTGCTGGGTAATACATGAGAAGGTCATGAGCCCCTGGTAAGAAGATAGGCTTTAATGTTCTGTTTGCATAGAGACAGCTAGCAGACCCAGCACTCCATCTGAAGAATATATTTTAAATCAAAAGTAATGATAGATTTTTATGAGCTTCATAAATGTTAATATTGACTCAGGATAAGAAGAATTTACATTTTCATTCTACTTATTATTCCTTTATTTTATTTATATAGTAGTCTTACTTTCAGATGGGGGACTGAATCTTAAAGGAAACTGTCATTGTATCAGCTAGTAACTCAGGACTATGTATTGTCTTCAGGAATGGAGGTCTACCAAGGCAACCAGCCAAGGACGGGCCCATCTAAAAGACAAAACATTGGGCCTCTAAGTGTGTACCTAGACTTCACAGCTATTATATAGTTGTGAAGTCTATGTACAGTATTAAATTGCCAATTACTACTAGGAGATCCTTAAGGGCAGGCACTTTTGATAACCTTAAGGTGTGTGGGTCCTCCATACTCAACAAGGCTTCCACTTTATGAAGCAGAGGCTTAATCAGAAGCTTCTGGATCCCAATGCACAATCTGTAAAAGAGCCGCCATGTATCATACGTCATTTATAGTACAGATCTCCCCTTATGGGTCAGAGTGATCCTTTGGGCCCCCTTAGGCTACAGTGGCCAGGTGCGGCCGCAACATCTGCACTCTCTGTAGGGCACCACTATCTATAGATCATGGTATCTGGCTCATTCGTTGGACTTTCTGATCAGATTTATATGCTTCTCTTTCAAAAAGGAGCGGCAGCCTAGAGACTTGGCTAAGATTTACATGATCAGTATTTCTTACCATGAGTCTGTAGACTAGATGGATGTATCACCAAATGAAGCGTTGTGTTGTCCCTGACATCATCATACATCTGATGAAGGCAAATGTTGTAGATGTTCCTACTCACTCCTGTTATCCTTTTCTTCCAGATGTCTCCGTCAGTCTTTTATCGGTCATTGTCACCTTCTGCGGAATAGTTCTCCTTGGGGTCTTGCTCTTTGTCTCTTGGAAGTTATGTTGGATTCCATGGAGGGACAAAGGTTCAACACAGAAGAAGGATCATGGACACCATGGCCACCTCCACCACTCCCATTATGGGGACTTATTGGTGGAGCGTGTGGAGCTTGGACAGGAGATGCCGGAACGTTCTTATTTGGACATGGACTCTTACCCAGAAGCCAACATTAAAATAAGTCAGACATCTCCTGACATACCAGTTGACAGCCAGGGTGTGGCCAAGGAATCTCAGATGCCTTATGCACAGTCACACCAGCAAGTGGCTAATATTGCTCCGACTACTAGGTAAGAGTTCTGGTACCGCTACATTTTCCACAGTATTTAATGATTGTGTCCTAATGATTTCTTATTGGATAGACAGTTATGACTAGGGCAACTAAAAGCAGTGCGGCTCTCTATCCAATCATAATGCTTCTATTAATTTCCTATGGCTAGGGTTAGTTTCTATGGTTGTTGTGTTGACTTTGGGCAATTCTTCTGTTAATTAATCCTACCCTTTGATTTTGATTAAAGGGTAACTAAATGTTCAACAAATTTCTGACATGTCATAGTGAGATGTCAGAAGTTTTGATTGGTGGAGGTCCGAGCACTGAGACCCCCACCAATCGCTAAAACAAAGCGGCAAAACTGCTCGTGTGATCGGTGAGCCGATTCGTTTCTGTTCGGCTTCTTCCAGAAAGCCGATGTAGCGGTGTACGGGCTCATAGACCTTCTATTGAGCCCGTACTCCGATAACAATTCTGGAGCACTTTTTTCTTATAACTCTGCGTTGCGTTGTTCCGCTGTTATTCTTCCTAGAATTCATGAATAAATGAACAACTGCTATCATTCCTCTTGTCAAAGAGCTGTGTCCTACACACGCCGACTCTTTCAACACTGATTGGATAATATCAGAATATGTAAGGACTCACCCCCAACTGGTAACACCCAGTTGTCAATATTATTCATCATTTCTTAGAGGAATAACAGAGGAACGGCACAACGCAGAGTTCTAAGAAAATGTACTCCAGAATTGTTATTTCTTGGGGAATACAAGTATTTACTAAAACAGACGTGTCCGGAGAACTGAAAGATTCTCTTTAGGATACTGATAACAGATGAGCAAATCAAGTTCACTCAGTTAAAGGTTCATGGCAAATAACCCTAATTCCCCACAACCTACAAACATACCATAACAATGGTCTTCAAACCTCTTAGCCAACCGGTATGTTGGAACGCCATGTCATAATTGGCTCTTCTGGTCATTGATATACAGACCAGCCAATCAGAGCATGAGAACAAAGTGATCTCTAGGATTCCCATAGCAAATCAGTATTAATTGTATTTCAATGTACTCTTTGTATACAGTATTTATATATATCTATCTCCATAATCTACCCCTAGCCATTGACAGGGGGTCTTCTCTTTTACTTTGAAGAGGACTTGTCATCTGACCTGACATATCTATTTAGAAAACTAATTTCATTCCCCAGAAAAGAACAATTCTGGAGCATCTTTTCTTAAAACTCTACATTGTGCAGTTCCTCTATTATTCCTCCTGGAAATGTATAAATAAATTAACCACTGGGTAGTACCATTCCTCTGGACAGTAGTGGGTGTTCATGCACTGTCAGCATTGATTGGACAGACTGTGTAGAGACACACCCCCCTGACAAGGGAAATGTTGCCACTCAGTTGTTAATTTACTCATACATTTCCAGGAGGAATAACAGAGGAACGGCACAATGCATTGTTCAAAGAAAGATACTCTAGCATTGTTATTTCATAGGAAAACTAAAACAGACATGTCAGGAGAGGTGACATGGTATTTTTAAGAGGAAAAAAAGTTTTGCAAATTTTGTGCACATTTTAATTGTAATTTTTTATTTAAAATCTGAAATGTTTTTATTTGTTAACCACCTTGTACCCCCTCCCCATAATATCTGGTAATGTTTATGCTACATCCCCCAGTAGAAATCCTCTCCGCACTCGGGCTCTTGTTTTCTTGGTAGGTTTTTGGCCGCTCTCTCACATTGGCACTGTTTAAAGTTTAGCGCACACGTATAAAATACAATATACAGCACTTTTATTACTGGACCTCTGGGAGACTTTTGAAATCTCTCTTAATTTGAAGAGTTTCATTGACTTCTATTGCATAAAACGCTACATGTAATTCCACGACTGGATAATTATCCGTCCACTGACTACATCCTATTAATTTTCATAAGTCTTCTACGTCTTCTGAAAATAATTTTAACTTTTGTTGCACAGTGTGTTTTCATAAAATATTAACTAGTTCTAAGGAAGGCTACATATTATATAATTATACACATAAGTGACTAGTGTTATTACCGCCCTGTAGCGCGCTGACAGACGATCGCTATTTTGCCATTGCCCTTTTGATGCTATTAAATAATTTTTTCCTTGTGACATTTATCTATTTCTCACATTGATGGATGTATATGTTGGATTTAGCATATTATTATATATAGACAGGGGCATAAATTGAGGTTCTTGGGCAAACAATAGTATGGGCTCCTCATATGCGGCAGAGACAATTTGGGCCCCGTCAGACTCCAGGACCCGGGTGTGATGGCAACTTTTGCACCCCCTATAGTTACACCCCTGTATATTGAATCTTTTTGTACTGTAATTGCCAAATTTTTGCATAGATACGTGTGAGAAGATACCATTGGTGAAGCCTGTGACCATGGTTCACCACTGACGGGCTGTGATACTAGAATTCGGACACACCATTCTAAACAGACCGTCATTAAAGGGAACTTGTCAGTTACGCAAGTTGCATGACTAGGAAACCGACGTTTAATTCCCCCGGCAAATCCCACTATCTGCTCTGAGTGACGGCTCTAGCAGCCAATCGGGAGACCACTTAAACCATCATTCAGAGCAGAGGGGCGGGGCTTGCAGCGTGCAGTGCAGGAGCACTTATACATCAAGTCCCGCCTCAGTAGCACTTGCAATCGGTGCGGCGGGGGAATTAAACACCGTTTTCTCGGTCATGCAACTTGCATGACTGAGACAAAAGATATGTTTAAAATGCCCTGCACCTCCCTTATATCGCTCTGTCAGCAGTTCTGAGACCGCAAAACTGCTGACAGTTTCCCTTTAAAGGGCTTTTCCCACGATTAGATATTATATTTCTCTGTTCGGTTAGGAAACAGACATTTTTTAAGCTGATGTAAAAAAAAGAAATGCTTGTGCGTCTAGATATAGCTGTGACATACTTGTTATGGCGCCCCCTAGTGTTCTTTAGATTCCCTCTCAGAACGTCCTCCTTATGTGTCCAGTGTCGGTGAAAAAGAGACGCTCCCCGTGGGTGGATTCTTATTGTCATACTGCAAGATAGCAGGAACCACTACGCCGCAGATGTCCAAGAGGATCCAGTCAGCTACTGGGCATGTGCGTTCACTGGCACTGAAGACATTAGGTGGATGTTTTCTAAGTATGGAAATCAGTAGAACACCAGGGGGCGCCATAGCAAATATGTGAAAGCAATAACAAAAACAGGCTTCCCCAACCTGTGGCTCTCCAGCTGTGGCAAAACTACAACTCCCAGCTTGAGCATAGCGTAATCCCATATTTTTTTTCAACCTCTGGAAATAGGCTATAAATGTTTCCATTGCATTACAGCAAGCAGAGATCTTGAAAAATTGTATAACATTTCATTTTGCAATGAATAGACTTTTTTGGGAAGAAACCATAATACCCCTTTAAGAATCAACACCGCTATAATTTAGACATCATCAGAGCCGGGGCACTGGAGATGTAATTTGCATTGAGCCACAGTTCGATGATAGTCTAAACAATAGGATTGAGCTGTGCCCCTGGAGAACGGAAGGGTTTAAATATGCAAATCTCAAATATCATACACAATTAGTTTCATGCCAGTCAAATGAACGCATACAAATAGGAATCCACGTGGGGTTTTATTGCACTACAGAAAAAAGCCCTATGCGCAATCCCAGTATTTATATTGACGTGGCTACAGATCCCATATGTGACATGTGGTTAAGAATGATATTGGCAGCTGAAGGGTTGTCCCGCTGATACATTACTGTAGACATAGTTTTCTCATTTACTATCTTTGATGTAGTCACATCATGCTGGTACTTTCAGAAAGGAGCCACCGGAGCGATCAGATCGCAGTAACGACCGCTCGTCCCCACCCATAGCTCCGTGTGAAAGGAGCAAACGAGCGCCGATCAAAGAGCTGTCTCATTGATCTGCGCTCGTTTACACGCCCTAGGCAGAGATCTTTCTGCGCTTCTTCTGTCAGACAAACACTACAGTCAGCCTTTTCTGAGTCGGAAATAGCTGATAACAGAGAACAATAGATTATATTTAACTGCATAGTAACAGAAGACAAGATAAACTGAAGGATTAGTGTCCTTTTATATTAGAAAGCCATTTCAGTCAGCTGCAGACTTCACTATTACAGAATTATTCCAGGACAATGCTGCCGGGGAGTAGATACGAAGGTCTTTTATTACATTTCGTTGTTGACGGGCAAATTCAAGTATTTCTTTACGCAAAGAATATAATGAGCTAAAATATTAATAGTCAATGTGGGACAAATATACGGTATGATACATCCAGTTTTGAAGGCAACAAAAAGGTTCATGAAAATCCAACTGGTTAAATATTATGTGGGAAAAATGCCTCAAGCTTCAGCCATTAAAAGAAAAATGCACTAAATTAGACAATATTCTATAAATATTATTTTGAGTGACAGAAAGCCACCCACACCGGTATAGCTAGCAGCGGAACACAACTACAAAATCTCAAAGTCTCATCTGTTTTTCTAAAAAGTTTTTCTAATTTGAAGGGTATTCCTATAATAGGGTATTGTGATATGTCAATCAATGGTTGGGGTATGGTGTGTGAGGGACCGCACCAATGTACTAAACGAATAGATTCCTCTAGAGTTCTTAATGAGTAGGTTCTATCAATGTACTGAACAAATAAACTCCAGCAATGTCCACAACAAGTCAGCTTCACCAATGTCCTGAATTAGTAGGTTCCACTAATGTCCCGAATTAGTAAGTTCCCCCAATGTCCCAAACAAGTAGGTTCTACCAGTGTCCTTAATGAGTAGGTTCTGTTAATGTCTTGAACAAGTATGTTCCACCATTGTCATAAACAAATAGGTTCCACCAATGTCCTGAACAAGTACGTTCCTATAATGTCCTGAACAAGTACGTTCCTATAATGTCCTGAACGATTAGGTTCCACTAATGCCTGAATGAGTAGATTCCTTCAATGACTTGAAGGAGTATGTTCCCCTAATGTCCTAATCGAGTAAGTTCCTCCAATGTACACAACAAGTAGGTTCCACCAGTGTCCCTAATGAGTAGGTTTTGTTAATGTCTTGAAAAAGGATGTTCCACCATTGTCATAGACAAATAGGCTCCACTAATGTCCTAAACAAGAAGGTTCCACCGATATCCTGAATGAGAGGGTCCCACCAATGTCCTGAATGTGTGGGTTCTACCAATGTTCTGCATGAATAGGTTCCACCAATGTCCTGAATGAGTGGATTCCACCAATGTCCTGAATCAGTAATTTGCACCAATATCCCAAATGAGTGCGATCTACCAATGTCCTAAAGGAATAGATTGCCTCAATGTCTTGAACGAGTCGGTTCCATCAATGTCTTGAACGAGTAGGTTACACCAATATCCCACACAAGTAAGTTCCACCAATGTCCTGAACAATTAAGTTCTCACAATGTCCTGAACCAGTAGGTTCCACTAATGCCTGAATAAGTAGGTACCACCAATGCCTTAATGAGTAGATTCCCTCAATGTCCTAAAAGAGTATGTTCTCCCAATGTCCTGAACGAGAAGGCTACCCCGATGTCCTGAATGAGTAGGTACCACCAATGTCTTAACAAGTAGATTCCCTCAATGTCCTGAAAAAGTATGTTCTCCCAATGTCCAGAACAAGTAGGTTCCACTAGTGTCCTTACTGAGGCTGTGTTCATGTCTTGAACATGTATGTTCTATTATTGTCACAAACAAATAGGTTCCACCAATGTCCTAAACAAGTAGGTTCCGCTAATGTTCTGAATGAGTAGGTTTCTCAAATGTCCTGAATGAGTAGGTCCCACCAGTGTCCTGAATGAGTGGGTCCCACCAGTGTCCTGAATGTGTGGGTTCCACCAATGTTCTGCATGAGTGGATTCCACTAATGTTCTGAATCAGTACATTGCACCAATATCCTAAATTAGTGGGTTAGACCCATGTTCCACACAAGTAGGTTACACCAATGTCCTGAACAAGTAAGTTCCCATAATGTCCTGAACGAGTAGGTTCCACTAATGCCTTAGCGAGTAGGTTACACCAATGCCTGAATGAGTAGATTCCCTCAATGTCCTGACCGATTATGTTCCCCCAATGTCCTGAACAAGTGGGTAACCCCAAGGTCCTGAATATGTGGGTTCCACCAATGTCCTGAATATGTGGGTTCCACCAATGTCCTGAATAAGTAGGTTCCACCAATGTCCTGAATCAGTAAGTTGCACCAATATCCTAAATTAGTGGGTTCCACCATTGTCCTGACTGAGTAGATTTACTCAATGTCCTGAATGAATAGGTACCCAAAATGTCCTGAACAAGTAGGTTCCACCAATCTGTGAATGAGTAGGTTCCCCTAATGTCCTAAACAAGTGATGTTTTTTCTTGTTTTTGCCAAAATTCTACCTCTTTCTTAAATGAGAAAGGTCCTTTATGATCCAGTAACAGCACCACTTTTGTCCATAGGCATTGGAATGCGGCTGAGCTGCAATACCAGATACAAACTATGGACAAGTGTGGCGCTATTTCTGAGAAAACAAACCCTATTTCTAATGTCACACACTAAAAAAAAAACATATTCTCAAATAATTGTAACATTTTCAGCTGAAAAATATATTGATATTTTGTTATTTCAAAAGAGAATAATTCTATTGTAGTCGTCACATTTCACACTGCGCATATAAACACGCAATTAAATTTGTCCTTTACCAATTCCAGCACTTGTTAGTTATTCAAAAAATGCAATAAATCAATTTTCTTTAGCCCTTGTAAATTTTGCTCCATAAAATTAGCATGGATAAAAGCAGACGGTGGAATCTGAAGAAATTACCTCTGAACTATTCCAAAATCCTTCCCCGTCAGATGAGAATTTTCTGCAATTAAACAAAAATTTGTGGGCCGGATGTTTTTGGTTTTTTGGTGCTTTGAGGGTCTATGGACTAAAATACAAGTCAGATTTAACATGGTAAGGCATTCAATTGATGCCGGGCTTTTATTTGACAGTCTCGTCTTGAGCCAGTTCTCCCTCAGAGATTTTCCCACTTAGCTGTCACTGACGGGATATGCTGTCAGGGCGGATTACCGCAGATCACAGCTGTCACCTGTGCTTATCGGCGGGACTGCCTGGTCCAGGCATTTTCCGTTAAAATTGAGACACCAGACTTTCAGAACTAATATTAGCATGGATTTCTATTGGTGGGGCTCACAACAATCTCCACATCATGGTCTGGATAAAAAAATAATCCAATCTTGATTTTTTTTTAAATCAAATATCATGTTTCATGAATACGAACTTGTTACACAAGGGTATGTACACATTTCCAAACATGATTTTATTGTCCCATTGCTTATATAGCGCTAACATATTCCACAGTGCTTGAAACCAGGACCCCAGTGCTAACCACTGAGCCAAATAGTCTTATTTAAAAATATCCTACCATGTTATGTATACAGTTCTATTCAGATTGATGTGTCTCCATGACTACAGACTACAAACAAACCCTGTGTAGTCTGATCCTACTTCATACTCCTTTCCATTTGATCCCTATGTGTACATTTACATGTGGAATATTCCTCGCAGACGTTTCTGTAATTGAAAAATCCATTCCCTATGTGTGAATTGGGTATTTTTCTGCAGAATGTGCATGAATCCAAAACCCAATTCAGATGAAAATTTTTACAACAAATCTGCTGTAAGTGAATATACCCTAGTTAGCAGGAAGTGTGGAGCAGATGGAAGGGAATAACAAATGACTGCAGGATCAGACTACACATAGGGTTTTGTAGTCTGTAACCACGGAGACACATAGGTCTGCATAGGAGCTGCAGAAAAAAACCGGTAGAATATGTTATATCAAGATTTGTTGCAAACTTGCAAAATTTTTAATTTTAGACACTTGGGAGGAATAAAAAATATCCTTATAAAGGCGGACCTAGCTTTTAAAAATACATTATATTGTCAAGTAAAGCCCAGGATACCCAATGACTCATGACACCCATCTCTTTTATGCAATATAACCCATGACTTTCACTCCTTTACTTTGAATAGCATAATATGTGTGACTCTATGCGACCAAGACCCGGCACCATGGGAAAGTTGCAATTGACTGTAATTTGCCTGCAGTATCGCAACCAGGGCCACTTGGATCAATCAAAAAATTTAAGACTGTTGTTTGAGCTTCAGGCCCCTGCGTCTTCATGTGTTCTGTTCCTAAATCTATGTATTATTATATGTATTAGTTGACAATCCAATATAGCAAAACCTATAACTAGGAGTCTGACACACGAGAATTGGGTTAAAAGATATGAAAGTTTATTGAGACAAATTAAAAATACAAATAATCACATGTATAAAATTAGTAGAGATGTGAACCACAGGAAACAATGGACAGCCAGAACAAATATCTCACAGAACAACGCTGTGCAGACAAACTGAGCACACCTGTGTTAAATAACAGTCATAGTGGTGTACAAACAGCTAATCATGGGACACTTGGTAGGTGCTGGGAGACGAATGCAACAAAGGTATATAGATGTTGGTAATTAATCTGCACAGTATGTCTCAAGCAGTAATGAATCACAGTTACAAAAAGAGCACATGCAGCGAGTGACCGAAGATCAAAAATACATAATAATGAACTGTGCAAATGTGCACATGTCTCTTACCCATGACAGGATGCAAATGCAAATGACTGGCGTCCACCCCGACGCGCGTTTCGGCCCGGAAGCCTTCGTCTGGGGGTGGTGTCAGAGCCCACTCTCCAGCCTTTTAAGGTAGTCCCCCTCCAATCCCCAAGTTTGAAGAAGTACGTCAAACCCATCAAAAACAGCTGTAGAAATCAGCTGTGAGCACAGCATCGCGGGCCGGCCTGTTAGCATCCAGGTCACCGACCCGGAAGCAGAAGGTGCAGACAACACCAATCCCACATCAGAGTCAGAGACAGGACGCCAAGGGCCGGGTCGCGGTGCCGCGCATGCGCACAGCATAGAGAAAACCCGTATGAAGAATTCTGCAAACAGTGTGCACTGCCACCACCAGGGGCACATTTGACATTAAGCAGAAAAGGTACAAAGAGAATGCCCATAAGAAAATGAGGTATCTGTCCCTAACCTTTCCCTACATTATTATGATGACACAACAGGGGACCAACAATGAACAGAAGTAGGGTATATATGATGTTGTGTTTGGAGTAGATGAATAAGAAAGAATAAATAAAAGAAACAGCAGGATGAATGAATAAATAAATAACACCCCACCGCAATTGTAATAGTACAGCGCTGCGCATCGTTAATGCATACATCACCAGCATAACAAACAAGTACATATATGCAAACACGCCAGCATACACAATTATTTGCTGAGTACACAATTATTTACTGAATAGCGGGTCTATTCACACGCAAGATCATTAAATAAATAGCAATGTAACAATAAATCGATTCAATATGAAAAACAACACACTATACAAGGATATATACATGGTCAATTGAATTAATGTGTATTATATATAGATGAAAAATTATTATAAATCTATACGATTCTATGCATATAACCATATATTCAAAAATATGCATATAAGTGCAAATACATCCCTATAAACAATGTGTTGGTATACTCTTCTATGTCCATTATCCACATTTTGCTTGTGAGTGTAACCAGCAATGTAAAACAGGTGATGTGTACAATAAAAGTAGCAATAGATAATGCACCCAACTATACAAAAATACATATGCAATACTAAATACATGTTTATATGGGCACATGTGCTGCATAAACAACAATTATTAGAAATAATTGTTGAAAGTAAACAGTACTCAATGGTGCCAGAAGAACCAATATTGTAAACTGTAAAGTGCCAATATATAGTAACACCAGACAAATGGTGAAAAAATATATATATATATATATAAAAATTCAATGATGTATATGTACACCTATATCCATCAAACAATGTCAATGCACCTACATGTGTAAATACATCGAACAGAGATAGTCTTTATTAAACATGATCCTTATTAGATTCCAACATAAATTACAAAAATAAATAAATATATATATATGTTATAAATTATAAAACAAAAGTATAATGGAATGAACAATACAGTGTATATGTGTTGCAATAATATCCTAGTGCCAATCCAATATAGGCAATGGCAATTTCCTCCTTATAATATGTATAAAAAGTATTCAGCCCCCTCTCTTGGGTAGACATTGATCCACACATGGTTTTAATTGCTGCTAATATACAGACTAGAAGGTTGTTAATAGATCTGTCCCATCGGCAGCCAAATACTGGCCGACACAGTGTCTGTGGACGACACGTCACCGATGTGACTTATGATAGGCCACAACGGTCAAGTGCCCATGGACCAAACATCATCACCCTGAACTGAGTTTAAAAGGTAAGTATATTACAGTTTTATTGTTGTTGTTTTTTAACTTTTAGCATTTAGCAGCAATTATATCAAGTTTGTAGGGGGTCGGAATATCTCTTTAAAACTGTTTTCCAGTTTTATATAAATTAAGCTTAATCCTTGTATCCATGAAAAGTTCTACGACTTTCTCATATAATTTATGTTGTATTTCCTCACCATTTTCAAGATAAGTGTTTACTGTGAGTGAATGAGAACATTCTTGTTTACATTCAGAGTCAGCAAACCCATACATGCCCAGTCCTGCTCTCAGCTAAGGCTTTGTTCACATCTGCGTTGGGTCTCCGTTCATGGGCTCCGTCAGACCTTTCCGTCAGGGGAACCCATGAACGGAATCCAAAAAGAAACAAACGGAAACCACAGGTTTTGACAGAATCAATACCGTAGTCGACAGAGCTATTCATTCCGTCAAAACGACGGAACCCTTACACAACGGTGACAAACGGAAACCATTTACACCGGATCTGTCACCATTGAAATCAACGGTGATGCAAATGGAAACCTATGGTTTCCGTTTGTTTCAGTTTGGATTGCGTTCATGGGTTCCCCTGACGGAAAGGTCAGACGCAACCGATAAACAGAACCCCGACGCAGATGTGAATGAAGCCTTAGATGTAGATACAATTGTATCCAGTCTAGGCAATGCTCTGTCCAGGGGTCCAAGCTGTTTAGCTCACAGATTATTTCCTAGACTGGATACAATTGTATCCACTTCTCAGATGATATTGTATTCAATATATCACAGGTAGACCAACTGATCAAATACATAACAGCAGTAATATGATAAATCTAGCTCTAACAATTCTCAGGGCTCATGCACACGACCGTAGCCATGTGCACGGCCGTGATTTTCGGGTCGGCCGGCAGCGGACTACAAGTGGATGATAGCCGCGATCCGTCCGCAAATCGTGGGTCATGAACATGGCCGCGGCCATTATTTTCAATGAGCCCGACCCGCAGTACACGGCCGTAATAAGACATGTCCGTTCTTTCTGCGGTGCGGGTTCCCGGGCCATGCGCCGACCGTAAAAACTACGGTCGTGTGCATGGCCCCATATAAATGAATGGGGCCAAAATTCTCCCGTGGATTTTCGGGGGAATTGCGGCCGCAAAAGCACGTTCGTGTGCAAGAGGCCTAAGGGTATGTGCACACACACTAATTACGTCCGTAATTGACGGACGTATTTCGGCCGCAAGTCCCGGACCGAACACAGTGCAGGGAGCCGGGCTCCTAGCATCATAGTTATGTACGATGCTAGGAGTCCCTGCCTCTCTGCAGGACAACTGTCCCGTACTGTAATCATGTTTTTAGTACGGGACAGCAGTTCCACGGAGTAGCAGGGACTCCTAGCATCGTACATAAGTATGATGCTAGGAGCCCGGCTCCCTGCACTGTGTTCGGTCCGGGACTTGCGGCCGAAATACGTCCGTCAATTACGGACGTAATTAGTGTGTGTGCACATACCCTTACAGATATGTTGGATGTTTCCTGACTTTTGATTCAAGCGTTTTATTTAAAGAAATGTAAATTTTTCTATGGAAACGGTAAAATCCTACAACCTATAGATAATAATAATAATAATAATAATAATAATAAAAAGGAAATAATGTTCTCCATTTGTTTGACTTCTAGATACAACACACTGCCCAGGCCTTTGACGCAGCAGTTATCCAGTCCTGATTTTTCAGGTCATGTGGATGAAAAACCAGAGCAGGCCACCAGTATTGGTCAGATTAAGCCTGAGCTATATAAGCAGCGGTCAGCTGACGCAGAGATGAAGAGGCTGGAGGCCACCAGCTGTGGACGCATTAGCTTCATCCTACGCTATGCCTACAACACAGAGCAACTAGTTGTAAAGATATTGAAGGCTCTAGACCTACCAGCAAAAGATGCCAATGGGTTCTCCGATCCATACGTGAAGATGTATCTACTGCCTGACCGAAAGAAAAAGTTCCAGACTAAAGTTCACCGCAAGACTCTTAACCCAATCTTTAATGAGACATTCCATTTTAATGTGCCCTTTAATGAGCTCCAGAACCGCAAATTACATTTCAGCGTCTATGACTTTGATAGATTCACCCGACATGACCTCATTGGGCAGGTGGTGTTGGACAACTTGATGGAGTTCTCAAATCCTACGGAAGAAACCCCCATCTGGAGAGACATCTTGGAAGCCAGTTCCGTAAGTGTTTCATAGTATCGTGTGAGAATTTAAGGAAGATTTATTATTGGTGTTGCACCGGAATGACAAATTGTGCCAAAATGTTGGCACAAAAATTTACTAAAATAAGCCAACCAAGAGGTGGTATAAAGTTTGAGAGTTGTCTAATTTCGAAAACCCATTTTTAATACACTATTAGGTAATTCTGAGTTAATAAACGTGGGGTCCCCAATTTAGGACTCTCATCTTTGTGCTAGAGAGGAGAGCATCTCTCTTGAACTGGAAGACCTGGCACATTTGTGCATTACATGGAATATAGCTTATCGCTGGGGGTCCCAACAGCAGGACATGCTGTGATCAGATTATCATTGGTTGGCTCTTTTAACAAAATGGGATTGTCATAAGATAGTATACTATGGCTGTGCAATAACATAATATCCTGTGGACATGCCATAACTCTCTAAGATGAGAAAACCAGTGGCATCCTAAATACCAGTGGTCTTCCATCACAGGTAAACCTACTGATTTACCTTAAAGTGATTGTCCAGGATTGGATAAAAAGCTCTGCTCTTTTTTCAGAAATAGCGCTGTGTCTGGTATTGCAGCTGATACTCATTCAAGTGAATACTGCAATACCAGACACAGCCTATAGACAACAGTGGCGCTGTTTCCGGATAAAATGCAGAAACAATTTACTCATTTCAGACAACCCCTTTAACTCAGTAAGAAAAAGTTAGCAATGCTACATCTACGTATCTACATGTAGAAGAGTAAAGTGGCACACACAAACTAGTAAAAGGCTACATGTGGCCCCCAAGCTACAGAATTGTCAACAGAGAATGAGAATATGGGGCCATAGGATCAATAGCTCCTTGCAAAATAAAATTGGTTCCATCTATAAGTGACCCTTAGGTCGTTTTAAAGTCACAGCACAAAGATCTTCAGGGTAAACAACCTTTACTTTTCCGTCTTATCCACTTGAGGGTCTGTTGTCTAATCAATTCTTTCATTAAAATAATGATTGGAAGTCACAGCGATCTGTCACACTGGCCACTATGTACATCTGTGATCAGGCTCTGCTACTGCAACTGTAGATATAATAATCAGAAAACAAACTACATACAGTACCCTGTATATATCCTGCAGAAGAAGTCAGTACACAATGCCAGGCAGTGTTATACCAGAGAGAAAGGGTCAGAATTAAGGTAGTGTTGGCAACAACAATTTTTTTTTTATTTAATGGTATTTAGAAGGGATTTCAAAGGGCACAAACTCTAGTATCTTAACTGGACAAACTCCCAAGTGGATAGATTTGTAATACAGTGCCTTTAGACTTTTATGGGGTTATTATACCTTCATGTGACTCCAAATTCTTGAGGAGGCGAACATGGCACAAAAAATTGTGCCATGTTCCATCCCATGCTATATTACGGAGGTATTCTCTCTTAAAAACATTGTTTCTAGCGGACAAAAATTGTGTAATATGGCACCGTACAGAGCGCCTATGGCTCCATGCTACAGATTGTACTGTGCTGACCAGAGGGGTATCTTGAAGCTCCTGGGTTCCAATGCAAAATCTGTATCAGGGTCCCTCACCTACCATGTGCCATTTATAATACTGAGAGGTCTGGGCACAACTGCTACCTCTGCACCCCTATATCTATGGTCCTGGTAATGACCCAAATTCAGGAGAACATTATATGGTAGATCTATGTTATTCTTCATAGAGACTGAACTACTAATAGTCTAAACTGTATATAGAACCCTTTTTGGAATTTGAGTGTGCGTTGAGTGGGGGGGGGGGGGGCGGATCTCTGAGGTGGGCAGCTATTGTGTAACCTGCAGGGTTAAACAATGTAAATGGTCACTTCATCTTCATTACAGGTAAAAAGAGTCATTTTAGGGTCATTGCTAAAATCAGTGGGCATTCAATTTTTTCAATGGATCTCTGCTAGCTGCCAGAGCCAAGCTGAACAGAGTGCCCCCTCTATTAGTTCAGCATCCACTTCTAGGGCATATCACAAGGGGTTGTCTTAAGCAGGCAAACCCTTTAATGATAGTCTCCCCATTTGGACCACTGTAAGTACTTTATTGCAGTTGTTGCATCCTCATGGTCACAGAGGCTGATGGGCCCACAGGTGCAGGAACATCATTTCTATGGGGAGCCAAGGTGGTGACTTTCTTTGATCTAGCTGCACTACGGGACTTCTCCTTCGTGCAGATGATCTGATATATGACCCTCCTGTTCATCCATTGGTTGCTGTTACCGATTGTATAAGCATAGATTACTGTCAATAAAGCCACGGGCCCATTCCTAACTTTGAGGGGCCCCATGAATTTTAGTTGTGCCCCTATATGTAGAAAAGGGTAAATGGTAAATAAATTGGAATGCAGTATCAGTATTTAGTTAGGGTATATCTTAGGGGCACCATAGAGGGGAACCCCCTGTTTATAACCCTATCTATAGGTCAGAGCGGAGTGGCTCCAACTTTATTACATGGTTGCCCATTTATTTAAATAGACACCATTCAATACTACATTTTCTCACTTTGATTGCCACCGGGGTCGCGAATGTCCGTGCGGAGATTTCCTAAAGTCCAGAACTTTAAGAACAAAATCTCGATGACTTGATTTCCGTCATTTTTCACACATGGCGCATATAAGCCCCCTCCCCTCCCCCACACATGTCCCTCTTTGCCTTACAAATTGTTTCTGTTGAAAAGCCCAGGGGGTCGGGGGATGTTGTATCAATCAAGACACTATTGAATTTCTCTATTCTGCTGGTAATGTGTCAATTAACGACGGGCAACTCAGCAGGAATAATTCTGTTACACTGGATTTAATGATGTTCTTCCAGAGAATATTTTCATAACACCCCATGTAACAGTTCACGTCTGAATTTATTCTGTTTTCTAATTGTTTTGTATTAGCAAGTCATATCAGACAGGGATACACTGTAAGGCCCTGTTCACACTGAGTTTTTTTACAGGCAGAAATAGCCTGCCTTTGAATTCGTTCAAGAATTTTAAGGCGGATTTTGACCTGCCTGCGCTTTTTTCCCCCCCACTATTGAATCTAATGCAAAGTCCGCGGGCAAAATACCCCGCAAAAAAAGCTCAGAAACAAGTGCCGCATATTTTTTCTGCCTCCCATTGATTTCAATGGGAGTACAGAGATAGAAACTGCGCCAAAAGCCACCTGGGGAAAAAAAAAACACCTCAGCCTCTCATTGAGAATTGCTTTTTGGCGTTAATGCCGACGTGGTTTCCAGGTCAAAATCAGCGCCAAAAAACTCTGTATGAACTGACCCTTAGGTATTTGATATCACATGGGATCTTATCATGTGAGGCCAGCTATCTATCTATCTATCTATCTATCTATCTATCTATCTATCTATCTATCTATCTATCTATCTATCTATCTATCTATCTATCTATCTATCTATCTATCTATCTATCTAATATCTATCTATCTATCTATCTATCTATCTATCTATCTATCTATCTATCTATCTATCTATCTATCTATCCATCCATCCATCCATCTATCTATCTATCTATCTATCTATCTATCTATCTATCTATCTATCTATCTATCCATCCATCTATCTATCTATCTATCTATCTATCTATCTATCCATCTATCTATCTATCTATCCATCTATCTATCTATCTATCTATCTATCTATCTATCTATCTATCTATCTATCTATCTATCTATCTATCTATCTATCTATCTATCTATCTATCTATCTATCTATCTATCTATCTATCTATCTATGTATCTAATCTATTATCCATCTATCCATCTACATCACACAAGAAAATGGCGACAGCACACTGCGAACACCGATGCCACCTAATCTGCTAAATATAAATAAATATGCATTACTGCTAAATCTACTTACAATAGTGAGGTTCTTAGCGCACATTTTGATCAAATTGTGTGAGCCCACCTGCCACGACAAGGCAACCTCTATAGGTGGGACCCTACGCTGCACATACAGAACTGGGACTAAGCCTACATATACTTGGGGATGGTAGGAACCAGCATTAAACTAATTCAAATCGCCCAGGGCAGAATGGCAGAATTATCTATCTATCTATCTATCTATCTATCTATCTATCTATCTATCTATCTATCTATCTATCTATCTATCTATCTATCTATCTTTCTACATACATTTTTAGAATCATCCTAGTAATATCACAGGCTAAAATGAGAAGTTACATGGTTTGTCTGCTATTGCCAGACTCTATCATCACCACAGTGCTAATTCTGCTCTAAGCTGAAAAGTCGAGTCATTTCTGACAGCCTGGTTGCTAGGGATAAACTGCCTAACAACCTGAGCACAATGTGCACAATATAACAACAATGTTTCCTTATGATCGGATAATTGTTTGCAAAGTTACTTGTGACTTAAGGTCTCACACTAGACCACAGTATGAAGAATTACAAGGGCCACACTATTGTATTAGTTACAGTCATTTGCAGCAGTTTCAAAGTCAACTTACAAACTAAAGTCAATTTTCAGGGCAAGTGCAGATCTAAGCAGTGAGAGAAAAATCATTACACTGGTTAAGTAGACTCATACATTGTGAAATGTGGGATCTATACGGAGACCGGTGACTAAGAACATTGTTACTCAACATTCAGAGGCGATCGATGTTCCATCCATGTGAATTAATATACACAATACAGTGCAGACTTCTAGGTAAATATGTAACTATTCGATTTGATGATGAATAGCTTGGCTGAAGAGCACTGCGCTGCATCGGGTAGAGATTCCAATGGTTTTTGGAGTCCAAATACCAAGTTCATATGCCCTATTAAACCATAAGGACATCATAGAGTGGGATCTCAACCCTCTCATTGAGACAGAATGGAGAGCTGCTTTGTAAAAGTGGCTGCCACTCATGCAGTCATACATGTTTTACATACTTATTACCATATAATGCAACATTTCCCCTACATCGGTCGCTTCAAGGGAAATGTCTGGCTGGTCGTACCCTAGTTGACCACTAGGGCGGCTCCAAACTGAAATGGGGCGTCTCTGATGAGACACCCTTTTAATAGTATATATCCCCCTATGGAGCTGTTAAGAGAGGTTTAAACCATGTTCAAATTCCCTATGAAGATATTCACATTTAGGGTTTGTCTATTAAATAAAGTGGAGACCAACTACAAAGAACATTTCTCACTTTGGAGGACCCAGCACATCCATTATTTTCAATGGGTACCATGTAATGCTTCATTTCCCATGTGGTGGCACTGCAGGGGAATGAAACACTTGCTGCTAAGTGTAGAGTCGATGATTGGCGGTCCCTGATTGATCAACAGATCAACAGATTGTTCAAAGTGGATAAACTCATTAAATATTTTACCATAACGGGGTCTATAATAGCAGTAATATATTTTACAACCGGACCATACCAATTACAGGCTTATAGATCTATTTATCGGGTCAGTACATAATAAATTAGGCCAGTAATATATATTATGTCACCTATAGAGGTTGTACGTGACACCCGTCTGTTGTGAATAACGTGGTAACACACTCGCTCTTACTGTCCTCTAACCTTCGTCTATCTGCGATGGGAAAGACTCATTAACAAATCTCATTGACTGCACTAAAAACTAACAATTTCTTCAGATATATTATTGATTTCGCACTTTCTGTTTGGATCCTGTCTGCTTCACCTGATGAATAAAATAATTAATTATAGACATACTGGCTGCCAGCCCCTATACAATTAGGTAATGTAATATCTTGAAAAAAGCACTGATAGGGCTAAGACATTACCCTTCTATGTACTATTCCTGAAGTGCTGTGATTTCTTATAGATAGATAGATAGATAGATAGATAGATAGATAGATAGCGCTGGCTCCCTTCCCCTGCCTGTTTCAGAAGCGCCCGGGCGATTCTTCACTCAGTGGCGTCGCTACCACTGTAGAAGCCATAGCGACTGCTAGCGGCACCCCCGGGTATGAGGGCGCCCGTCGGGACAGTCCCCCCAAATCTGACGGCGCCGCTAGCAGCCGCTGCGGCTGCTACAGCGGTAGCGATGCCACTGTAGGAGAGCAGGGAGGTATCTCCCTGCTCTGCTATCTACTAGCGCCACTTTAGCTCCCTGAAGTAGCAGAATCCCTGTGTGGCCGGGTGATTCCGGTCCTGGACGGAGCGCTTGATTTCTCTGTCCATATATGGACAGTGACATCAGGGGTATCTCCTGAAGCGGAATCCCCGGAAAAGCCCTTGACCTCACTGTCCATAAATGGACACAGACGACAGGGGCTTCTCCTGGACTCGTATCCCTGGTCACAGTGTCGGCAACGCTGTGGATGGGAATTCTGCTTCAGGAGTTGCCCCTGATGTCACTGTTCATATATGGACAGAGACATCAAGCGGAGCGCTCCAGGAGTGGAATCCCCGGCCACAGGGGGATTCCACTCCTTCAGGGAGCTACAGTGCCACTATCTACAGGAAGGGGGGTGCTATCTACAAGGAAGCTGTGGGCTGTGTGGCACTACCGACCAGGGGGCTGTGGGGCACTACCTACCAGGGGGCTGTGTGACACTACCTACCAGGGGGCTGTGTGGCACTACCTACAAGGGGGCTGTGTGGCACTACCTACAAGGGGCTGTGTGGCACTACCTACAAGGGGCTGTGTGGCACTATCTACAAGGGGGCTGTGTGGCACTATCTACAGGGGGAATCTGTGAGTGAAGGGCTGATGGTCATTTTAGTGAGAGTGGTGGGCTGATGGTGATTTTACTGTGAGTGGGGGGCTGATGGTCATGTTACTGTGAGTGGGGGCTGATAGTTTTCAAGTGGTTTCCACCTCTGAGCTCCAATTGAAATTAATAGGAGGCAGAAAATACCTGCGGCGCCCAGTTGGAGTGCTTTTTTGCCTGCGTCTTTTGCATTAGCTTCCACGGCTTAAAGAAATTTTTTTGTAGGGGTGCCCTGAGTAAATTAAATTTTTCCAGTGGTGCCTCGAATCCGAAAATGTTGGGAAACTCTGTACTAGGCTACAGGATCACGCCGGCCTACGCAAAGATCCAGTCGTGGAGCAGCTCAGTTTGTCATGGGAATGGGGCCTAGGTGAGTACAGTTTTGTTTTTTTGGGGGCACTGTGTACAAGGGAGAGGTGGAGGGGGTGCTGTATGGCACAATCTACAAGGGGGAGGTGGGGGATTATGGCACTGTCTACAAGGATGTTGTATGGCACAATCTACAGGGGGCACTATCTACAATGGGGGGCTGTGTGTGGCAGCCAGGGGAGGGGGACATTATACTGTGTAGGGGTACTACAGGGGGCAATATACTGTGTGTGGCACTAAGGGGGCATAATACTGTTTGGGCACAATTAGAGGACAAAATACTGGTGTCCTTAAAGGGGTTATAATATATTATTACATTTTATTATTATACTGTATGGGAGGCACTAAAGGAGCATTATACTGTGTGGGGGCACTAAGGGGGCATTATACTGTGTGGGGACACTATACAGGGCATTATACTGTGGGGGGCATTATACTTTTTTATGGGGCATTTTTTTTATGATGGGGTGAGTGCCGAAAGATAATTTCGCACAGGGCCCCATATATCCAAAGATAGATAGATAGATAGATAGATAGATAGATAGATAGATAGATAGATAGATAGATAGATAGATAGATAGATAGATAGATAGATTAAATAGATTAGATAGATAGATAGATAGGATAGATAGATAGATGCAGTGCCGGCCTTAGGATAGATGGCACCCCGTGTAAAATATTTCTTTCAGCGCCCCACCACCATCATAAAAAAATGCCCCATAAAAAAAATATAATGCCCACTACAGTATAATGCTCTTTATAGTGTCCCCACACAGTAAATTGCCCCTGTAGTGCCCCTACACAGTATAATGTCGCCTTAGTGGCCCCCACAAAGTATAATGCCCCCTTAGTCCCCCCCACAGGTGCCATACACAGCCCCCCCTTGTAGATAGTGCGCCCCTGTAGATTCTGCCATACAGCCCCCCACCTCCACCCTGTAGGCAGTTCCATACAGCCCCCACCTACCCACTGTGGATTCTGCCATACAGTCCAGCATACGGCGGGCGGCACGGGCACCCTCATGCCCGGTGACGCCGCTAGCAGCTGCTATGGTTGCTACAGTGGTAATTACGCCGCTGGGCAGAGAAGGAGCGCCCGGACAGAAAGGCAGCTGCAGAGTTGCTGGACCTGGGTAGGCTGCTAGCGCAGCGCCCTTTCACCTGCTGGAGTGATGCGCCCTGTGTACAAGTCGCACATGCCAAAGTCCAACCCTGAATCGATAAATACATGTGGTGTTATAAGACTATCAGCCGGTCATACACTGCAATGTTTCTGGCTTTACATGAAGGTTCATCTACTTGTACTGAATGTTGTCTTGTTTTCCTTTTTCTCCTTTTACTTGGGAGGTTCTTGCTCTTCACCTTCTTTCTAGACGTCTGAGCCATGGAAGATGATTTTTAAGACGCCCTGAGCTTTCCCTCTCTCGGGTTTTAATGTTTTGCGTCACCAACTCTTTGTTACTTGTCACATGAAGGGAAAGACGAGCTCTTCCCAGCTGTAACTTCAAGGTGACACAAACTCTCCTTAATGTCACTCCTGACGTTACGACACAGCACATAGACTATAATCATATGCAAATGATATGCAAATCAGCATCTCCTAGCCCAAATATTGGTTTTTCTGGACTGACACATAGAATATTCTTGTTTTTGCTTTGTCTGCACATTGTCCCCCATCACCTACATCTACGTGGTACAGCGGCATTCTGCCGGCAGTCTCTGACTTTAAAATCTTAGGTCGCCCATAAATTACCTGCTGTAATTGATGTGCAAATTCATTTGTTTGCACTCTGAATATTTTCATCTCATTACTTTTGGAAATCACCCAATGAATCACAAATTTTAATGCGTGTCAATCAAGTCTCCTTAATTTTCCATAATTGGAAAGTTACAAAATTAATTGCTGACGAAAAAACTCTAATCTGGAGAGAAATGAGGAGTCACGACAATGGGGCAATAATATGGAGCTCCGCAAAGTCGTCCCATACATTACTTTTCCCCACAATGCCATGCTCCTACGCTGTTCATCCTGAGCTTCCTGATTAAAATGCCGCTGCTGCAGTTTAGACTCCGTGCACATTACGTTTTTGATCTATGTTTAACCTATACGCCGGTAAAAGCTCCCAACCAATACAATCACATTTATCGTAATATACTGCGGATTTTCCGCAACGTATTTCATAGCGGAAAATCCGCATCATAGAAAAGTAGCAGCAGAGTGGATGAGATATGAGCAAATCTCATCCACACACTGCGTAAAAAACCTGCCGAAAAAACGTTCATAAATTGGCCTGCAGTGCGTTTTTTTTTAATCCGCAGCATGTCAATTTATGATACGGAATCGCTGGTTTTCTGTTACGGCTTTTCCCCATTGAAATCAATGGGAAAGTCAAACCTGCGACAAGTAGCAGATGTTGCAATTACCCAGAACTCTCTGCTTCTGTGTCCAACCCGGCCTCCAAGGATGAGGTTTCATCCCATGTGACTGCTGCAGCCAATCACACGCTGCAGCGGTCACATGGAATGAAACACCATCCTAGGAGGCGGGGTTGCAGGACGTCAGAGGGATGCGCCACCATGGCTAAAGGTAAGTATAAACTTTTTTTTTTTTACGTGCGGTTTTACGCAGCGGACAAGTGCGGGGACCAGGGCTGATACTTGGTGTACTTTCATTCAGCGTATCCGACCTGTGTGAACATTGCCTAAAAGTAGTCTGTCGCGGATGCCTAAACTTTCTCATCCGTCACTAAAGAGATTAATGGTTTATGTTACACATATACATCATGAACTCTCATCACCCTGTTCATGACGTATACATTAAACGGCTGCCAATATAGTCTATGGGTGACATATGCCAGTATTAGACTATATTGCCTGTAGACTATAATGGTAACCATCTAACTTATATTTCATGAAAGAGCCATTAGTAAATGTTAAACATACACCTGTGACGTGTGCCATAAAGTGGCATACGTTACCCATAGGCTCCCATGCTAAAAAAAAAACATACACCACGCGGTATCAGTTTATTTGTAGAATCCCTTGGGATGGAAAAGCGTAATATACTATGCTGGTCCCTCCTCCAAATAAAGGTAGACCAGCTCGACAGAGGTCTACAGGATAAACTTGGCCTCTGTCGTCCTATTGGAGTTTTCCCAACGTACACGCTAAATGTCGGGCAAAAACGTGATGTGCACAGAGCCCAATACACAGGGCAGTAGAAGAGGTAAGACTAGAAGTGAAGCCTCGTGCACACCGCAAAGCTATGTCTATGGACTCTGTATACAGGAGAACTGTTCTGTACAATGGAGCGAAAATCGCCATAATAAAGCGTCCAATGATACTGTATTTTTCTTAAATTCCATATGGATGCAAGAAAAAAAAACCTCTGTGTGCCTCCATATGAAATCTGAGGCATATGGAGGTGTTTCTAGGGCCCCATACATTTCTATAGGTGCCGTATGATGGCTCCATACCACTCGGAACTTGTACATAAGGCCTAAAGTTCTATTCACTGGAAAGTCAACAAGTTTGTAGTCAGACACACCCCTTATAGCATAGCTGAGCTCCTATAAGACAATGGCACAGTTAGTTTTTTATTATATCAGATTTTTATACAGTGCCACATGTAAAGACACTTTCCTGGATGCCAATTAAACCAGCAGGGAATGCTGGGAGATTTCCGCTCTGAAGCCTGATAAACTGTAAATACATAAAGTTCTCAAGTCAGCCATGAGTCCAGAGGAAGCAATACTGGAGATCTCTTTGAAGGGCAACATAAGAAGTTTATAAGAGTACATTTTGCAGGCAAATATAATTCATAGCAGCAAAGTTTTTGCCAAATTAACGCCCCGATTTAAAGGGTTTTTCCACTAAACAGTCCATTTTCAGAAGGGTCCCCTGATCGTAAGCTGATTACAGGTTGTCCAACTAAAAGTAACAAGTGTTTAACTCTCCTGTAGCCCCACCACAGGCAAAAGGAGGTATTACAATTATCCTATTGAAATCAATGGGTTTCAGAAACCTGCACAGTGATGCTGAGTCCTCCAGAGGTCTTTGTAGCCGCTCTCCATTCTGATTAATTGTTGAGGGTCCTGAATTGGTTTCTAAACTATACAATTCCTTTAAATTTGAGTCTACAGTCATAGACATACCTGCATAGGATATATATACAATGAGTATCTGAGTATATACAATGAAGAACCTCTTTAAATAGTCAGTAGAGTGTGTTTTGGAAGGAGCCAAAGGGTTAATAAATCCGTATGCCGCTTCCTTTCCCTTTCACCCTCCCTCTCGATGGGAATACTTCTACTTTTCTAGAGAATACAGCCGCAAAATGCTCAGTTACACCGCGGCTAATTAGCATGCTGCCAATTTTCTGCGAAGGACGAAAACTTTTTATCTGGGAAACTGCCGAGGGAGCCTCGTTATTGGTATACAGCCGCGTTATCGTGCTAGGGGAGCTCTGTCGCTTCGGATTATCAGCCCAAAGACAAAAGAAAAATAAACATATCTTACTATTATAAAGAGGAGATGGCGCCTTCTGGTACGGCGGCTTATTTTCCTGCAGCACATCGCAGCTATGTATAGTAAGGGAAGCATTTCATATATTAACACATGGCCTGTATTTGATGACTTTGATTTTACATGAGATATACTGAAGATTTCCCACAAGGCCATGTTTCTAAAATGAGAGTTTATCGGAATACACGTAAAAGAGAAAGATAGAAAGAGAGACCATAGAGGCAGGGCAAGACACTGGGGCTCACGGCCAGACACTGCTATGGGGCCCACGGGGGAAGGGGGCCCAGCACTAAACTTCTGCTTGCTGTGACACTGCCATAGAGACTACCTGCAGCTGCCACTAGGGGCGCTCACTGAATATAGATTTATACAGCTCCCATAGAGTTCAATACTAGCTCTATAAATCCATATACATTTAGCTCCCCCTAGTGGTGGCTGCATGCCGACAAAATATATTTTTTATCAAATTAGAAAAACCAAGCTCCGGTATACAGATATATCATAATTTAAGGGCTGATTACAATTTTTATGTTTGTGTCCTGCCACCTTAAAGTATAGATTACTTCAGATTAATGCTCTTGAAGACATAACAGTGCCAGTCACCGTGCTCCATTTAAAGAGTCAGCCACAGAATTCCTTTTCTTACCTTGGGGCGGCGGTGACACCATTGGTGGTTCATTGATGGCAGAACAACAATTTGTACTAGCGGGTGCCGACTTATACATATATTCACATTAGAGATGAGAGAATCGATTATATACAAATTATATTTGGTCCAAATCTGGCAAAAGGTTTGGATTCAGATACTTTTTTGATTTGCTGTGCACAAATCGCGGCAAAATGACCGCCACCTCTGATCTACATCCGCCATTTTACAGATTAGAAAAAGGATCATATTCCCGCAGACGGGCTTCTCTTTCATGCCTTGCAGCCATTCTTTCCAAAATGCACTGCGGTTATTCCTTCATTTACCCATATTTGTTGCTGTCACGGCAACCGGGACATTTGGAGTGAATTTATTCGGACCAAGACAAATCGGACAGCTGATTCAACCGAATTGGACCCAAAACAAATTTTGGGACATTTGCTCATGATAGATAGATAGATTAGATAGATAGATAGATAGATAGATAGATAGATAGATAGATAGATAGATAGATAGATAGATAGATAGATAGATAGATAGATAGATAGATAGATAGATAGATAGATAGATAGATAGATAGATAGATAGATAGATATGAGATAGATAGATAGATAGATAGATAGATAGATAGATAGATAGATAGATAGATAGATAGATAGATAGATAGATAGATAGATAGATAGATAGATAGATAGATAGATAGATAGATATGGGATAGATAGATAGATAGATAGATAGATAGATAGATAGATAGATAGATAGATAGATAGATAGATAGATAGATAGATAGATAGATAGATAGATAGATAGATATGAGATAGATAGATAGATAGATAGATAGATAGATATGAGATAGATAGATAGATAGATAGATAGATAGATAGATAGATAGATAGATAGATAGATAGATAGATAGATAGATAGATAGATAGATAGATAGATAGATGATAGATGCACCAATGTGACTGTTATATAAACATTGGGTAATAAATAAGATACTACTGGATATACTTTTATCATTGTATCAATCACATAGACGGACGTTCTCATGATCATCGCCCCTTCGTTTTACCCTCCACATTTTACCTTCATTCTTTCCTTCTACCTCAGGTTGGTGCGCGTTAAAATATTTATACCAAGTCATGTATAATATATCACCTAACCCAGGTGCCTATTTTGTTTCACTCTTGTTCTGTTTCTTTTGAAACATCTATTTGTCTGTTGCCGGGACTCAGTGCAGATCTGCAAAAGAAAAATGCGGCATAAGACGTAATATTCCATGCAACTTTTTCTGCGTTATCTTGAGGTTATCTTCCAAGGGTAACAGATGCTGGAAGACTATCAGTAATGGCAGTCATTGCAGTGCCCAATGCAGTGTAGATGTCCTAAATGGTATGACTGCGGTGACCCACTCTTTGCTAATTTTTCCTACTGATTTGCTTATGTCAGTCTTCACTGCAGTTTTGCATTCTATTCATGAACCAGGCAGATTAGGATGAATGATGCTATGTGCCCCATGCACAGGAAATTGCTTAATTACATGATATTCGGGGAAGGGAGATGCAAACAGAATACAAACGATAAGGTGATTACTAATAAAACATGATATACTCAGTGAGCACTGCTGCATCAGTAGATGTGTTCTATGGGGACTCAGGAATAGCCGTCAACATTGTTATTCCTTTTAAAAAATAAATGGCTGTGGGGGTAAAATGTATACAAGTTCATTGTAATTAACCCCTGAGTGCAGACACCTGAGTTACCTAAACCCCCCTCCCCACGTACATTAGATTATCGTACTAGGACATCCAAGTCTTCTCTTTCCAATAAAACAATAGATCTCAAAGTATTAAGACGTGTTGTAAGATCTGTTTTTTTTTTCTAGAAACAGCGCCACTCTTGTGCATGGCTGTGGCTGGTATTGCAGCTATAGACAGGAGTGTCACTGACTGGAAAAAAAACAGCCTAAAGGGGTTCTCCGCTTTTGACAATCCCTATGTGTTAGAAGGGTCCCTAGACAAGAAGACAAGGTGGGATCTTAGACAAGAAATTCACAAAATGTCCTACTGCTGGGACACCAGCGATCAGTTACAATCCGTAGGGAAACTTGGCAGTAACTGCTTAAATTCCC
Source organism: Rhinoderma darwinii (assembly GCF_050947455.1). Taxonomy (NCBI): domain Eukaryota; kingdom Metazoa; phylum Chordata; class Amphibia; order Anura; family Rhinodermatidae; genus Rhinoderma; species Rhinoderma darwinii. Next base: position 90,717,635 of record NC_134696.1, read on the forward strand.
TGCAGTGCCACCACAGGAGAAATTAAGTATTACACAGTGGTCATTCAAATCAATGCGGTTTCTGTGTAATGCAGAACAGGACACGTCTTTATTACCTAGAGATAAGGATCCGGAATGGGGAACCCCCCTCTATTAACATCCTAATAGGGTGTATGAAATGGGGTTTCTAAACTGGAATACCGCTGTAATGTAGATGTGCAGTAGAAAATGGCACAGTGCGGGCATCCCTCCTCTCCCCCACTCCTCCAGCTATAAAATAAAATTGATAAGCGTTTTCATTAGGAGAAAATTGGCCGGGAAGATTCTCTCTTGAGTATCCAGAAGGAACGCACGTGCTTTAGTATTTCTGTGTCGTCTTAGATGTATTTTTGTGGGATTGTGTTCCTTTCATATTCTTACGTCTTGTTGTGAGCCTGTGTCTAGTGAGACTAGTCTGTTCTGCGGTTTTTGTTTCACATCACAAATGGATTTGTAGCGCCACAGATCGCTGGCTCTGACAAGACATACATATTTATCAGGTTGGAATTGGGACATGGCTGAACGCAGACAGGAACACTGGCTACAGATACGGAAAACAGACAGGGAAAACAAAAATGTTTCATGTATGTTCTTCCACAAACAGTGAATCTTTCATGCCAAGAAATGACTAGCTGGTTTACTAAACTGGCATAAACTAACAATGTAAGCACCCAGGACATTGATTGGTGCCATGCCGATGGTGGGTATTATTAATGGTTGGCCCAGGAGGAGGTCCAGTCCAGAGAACAACAAGTATTCTAAGAGCTGGACCAGTATGATAACCATTCACAGTGCCCGACTCCGCTAGTCCAGGTTAATACTTATTTTTAGGCCAATCATGGGCACTGATACTATGGTTAATGGCAACTAAGTAATGGAGGGGGATAGCCAACAGAAAATGAAAGTAGACCTCACCACCTAATGCTGGTTCTTCCTACCACACCTCCATCCTGGGACAGGAGGACACTGCTTTTCTTTATCCCTTATCTCTTACTATCACCAGATAGATGGGCAAACGTGACCATTGGCACTTTTTCACCTTCCTTGCCCTTTACCATTGTGGTGCCCGTTTTGGTTGGGAACCCTGAGCAGGGTCACGTAACTCGTTGCAAGGGCTATAGAGCCAACCTCTGCATGGCCCTCATATCAGCCACATGTGTTACAATTTGCCTGTACTGAACCCAAATTTAAAGGGTAACTAAATGTTCGACAAACTTCTGACATGTCATAGTGACATGTCAGAAGTTCTGATTTGTGGGGGTCCGAGCACGGAGACCCCCACCAATCTGTTCGGCTTTTTTCGGAAAGCCAACTTATCGGATTACGGGCTCATAGACTTTCTATTGAGCCCGTACTCCGATACCTTAATTTTCGGAAAAAGCCGTACAGAAATAAAGCAGGTAAGCGCTCACACGTGCGCTTCTGCTGCTTCGTTTTAGTGATTGGTGGAGGTCTCAGTGCTCGGACCCCCACCAATCAAAACTATGACATGTCAGATGTTTGTCGAATGTTTAGTTACACTTTAAAATGTTAATTTTTCCTATGAAATTGGCTCTAGCATAATTTTTTGTTTCTCTTTGACCAAATTATTGTAGACTTTTTTTTTTTGCCCCTGTGCCCATTTCTCTTTGTTGCACCTCCATTGTTGAATTGGTTGACCCATAATTCTTTTATATTTTTCACAATTTTGTGAAAGGCTTGCTACTATACGTAGAGATGACCATAAACACTAAATTAAAGTCGGAGAAACCTGCTGATTTTTGAGGCATAGCCGATGCAGCCAGCCCGAGTTTCTCTGCATTTACCATTGAGGGAATGAAGGATCAGTCAGGTTTTATATCACATGCCCAATTGATTTTTTTCTCTAGGAGATACGAGCTTCAACAGATGTCTGGAGGGGACACAAGTTTCTGACAATGTCTTATTCTCCTCTTCCCATTGAGATAAATCGGGAAATAAAAAAGTGCATGTTTATGGGAAATTCGGGAGTTAGTTGTTGGCCAAACTGGACAACAGTTATGTAATGTGTATGGTGGTCTTCGCCTGTGTCTATTTTGTCTCTGCAGTAGCCATGGTGCATGTTCCTTAATTTGGTTCAGGTATGGTTAGTCCAGTAGACAGGTCCTAGAAAGTCCTAGAAACTAAGCAGAAATGTGGAGTAATACTATAAATGATCCTATGTTTTTCACCATCTTAGTTCACACATGATCTAAAACAGTGGTCCCCAACCTTTTTTGCACCAGGGACCAGTTTTATGCATGAACATTTTTCCAGGGAACGGCGGATTGGGTTTCGGTTGGTCGGTTAGGGTCAGTTCACACGTTGCGGATTTTCCACAACGGAATTTGTTGCGGAAAGTCCACAGCATAATACCGTAGCAGGAAAGTGGATGAGATAAAACATATGTCATCCACACGCTGTATAAATAATGAGCGGAAGAACCGCTCAGAAATTGACATGCGGTGCAGAGTTTTATTCCGCAGCATGTCAATTGTATTTGCATAAACGCCTCTTATTTGTTGGGGGTTTTCACTATTTAATTCAATGGGGAGGTAAATCCCGCAACAAATAGCAGTTGTTGCGTTTATTGTGCCGGAATTGCAGTGATTCCGCCGCAAAAATGCAACTCAGAAAAAAAAACAAAAAAACTTATACTTATCCTGAAGTCTGTGTTCTTCCTCCAGGCCGGCCTCCTGGGATGATGTTTCATCCCATGTGACCACGGCGGTAACACATGGGATGAAACATCATCCTAGGAAGCCGGCCTGGATGACGTTAGAGGGCCGGCCTCCTGAGATGACGTTTCATCCCATGTGACCGCCGCTGCAGCCAATCACAGGCTGCAGCGATCTACTGGGATGAAGCAGGCCAGTTAAATGCTCTTTCCGCAGTGGACATTCTGGCCGAAAAACTGCACCACGGTTTGGTGTGGTTTTTCACCCGAAGTTCCCTGCGGCCACTGGGGCGGATACCATATACCGCGGCCCAGTACCAAATGATCCGCGGCCCAGTATTGGTCCATGGCCCGGTGGTTGGGGATCACTGGTCTAAAAAACTCAAAGGTAAAAGAAGTCTGTACCATGAATACTGAAAAGACAGACTTAGTAGATGAGTTACTTAAGGACGTTGATTGAGATGTCGAAACATCTGGTGAAGTGTCTACACCTTGTGTACTAGTTTTCATTTTAATTGGTTTAATTGCAGAATCTTTTTACCTAATTGCTCCTCTTCTGAAAATAATATTGCTATAAAAACAGGAAATGCTTAAAGTCTGTTTTGCATTTCAAGGAGAAAGCCGACTTGGGTGAAATCAACTTCTCTCTGTGTTACCTCCCGACTGCCGGTCGCCTTACTGTCACCATCATTAAAGCATCGAACCTGAAGGCAATGGATCTGACTGGCTTCTCCGGTGAGTTATTTAATGCAATTTTAGGAGACAAAGTAATATTTGCATGTAAATAGTAATGAAGCACAATCGCTCTCCATGGGACGGGATGTCTAATGGTGGTATGAATGAAAAATGAGAATTCACCAACATGGACAGGTTGAGCTAAAGGCAAGAAGTGCACTGAGAAAGAGCATCAATCCAAAGAGAGGTACCCTGTGGCTTCTCTTGTCAGGCGAGGGTTTCAAGAGATCCTCGGATTATAGTCAATGTGGGCAAAGAAAAGGTCTGAGAACTCCTACCGTGAGTAGATCTTGGAGGAGTTGTCACAGGCAAGGTATCAACTAAGTTAAGTTATGCCTGAAGAACGGTTCAGTTTGACGCCAAAACACGTAGCCTACCATCCGGCCAATACTTTGCCTGTGATCACTCTTCCCATGTCCACTCATGGCAATGCCCAGTTAGGTCCTTCATCCTTTTCTCTGCCCACTTTGTAAGAGAATAAGTTGAAGGTTGCTTGCCAACAAGAAGAACAAACTCAAATTCAGGTTGCTATATATTTACTAAAATAATCTTACAATCTTGTATAGACCAGAAGAACCACATCTAATAGTAACTTTGACAGGAAATTGGTGGCCGTGGCTGGCTTGAAGGAGGTCTCTGTTTTTTGGACAATTCTTCCTCAGTAGCCTAATAGAGTGGTTGTGTCTCTGGATCTCTTCTATTAACAAAAGCTGGGGGCCACAGTCACATCCATCAACACGTTGGCTCATATAAACAGAGGAGCCCCATCGATCATCATTGTAGCTCATGGCACCATCTAAAGTCTAAACATTACAACTTGCGAGAGGGTTTTAAGAAGGAAAATGGGGTGTCCAAAATGGACAGTCCTTTTCATGAATAGTCATGACCATGCCACCTATAGCCAGTCATCAAAATATAGTAACAGGGGTGGTATGTCCAACCAAGGGCAACATATGCAGAGCTTATATGTTTTACCCGTGCCAGAATTATAAGACTTAGGGCACATTCACACGTGGCGGAATTGCTGTGGTTTTCCGCTGCGGACAGTCCGCAGTGGAATTCTCCAGTGGCCGTTTTTTACATTTGTTCCTATACATTTTTAGGAAACTTAGTTCAGAAGTTGCGGAAAACTCCTCTGCGGACCATAGGCTGCGGTGCAGAATTTTCAGTCCGCAGCATGCGGAGAAGAAGCGGAATTTCACTGCGGATTTCAGCCTTTGCAATGCAAAAACTAAAATCTGTGGCAAGTCCGCTGTGATATCAAGTCAATATCTGTATTAGCATATAAAAGTTAAGCAAGACTCATGGTTTTGATTATTTTTACTAAGCGATACTAAATATTTCATGGCCTAAACAATCAGCACTAGCGCAGCTATAGAGGAAGAACATTTCTGAGTTATCTCTTAGACATGGAGTTGTCTGTGATTAATAATTGATTTTCATCACTGAAGTGTTCCTACCGCATCTGCCACCAAAACAACATAGTTGAAGATTGGAATTTTTGCTCATATTAATCGTGATCTGAAAATGTGTTCTTCATGTTCCTCCTGCCTTTGTCTCATTAGAAACCCCAGAGGTGACGTTGTGAAATGGCCTTGGCTTAAGTAGGACATACCGTATCAACTTTGTGATTATAATCTAAAGAAGAAAGTTTTCAATAGAATCCATTAGTTCATATTGGGTCAAAGCTGAAAGGATGAACGTAAAACATAGAGAAGACTTAGAGAGTAACTAAACGTTTGACAAACTTCTGACAAGTCATAGTGACGTGTCAGAAGTATCGAAAGTCTATGAGCCCGTACTCCGATACATCGACTTTCCGGAAAAAGCCGTACAGAAACGAAGCGGCTGAGCACTTCTGCCGCTTTGTTTTAGCACTTGGTGGGGGTCTCAGTGCTCGGACCCCCACCAATCAAAACTTCTGACATGTCACTATGACATGTAAGAAGTTTGTCAAACGTTTAGTTACCCTTTAAAACCCCTTAACGCATTATGACGTAACTGTACGTGATAAGGGTTAAGGGAAAGTATGGAGCGGGATCACGGGTTGAGCTCGCTCCATACACAGCGGGTGACGGCTGTGTTACACAGCCGACACCTCACTGCAACAGGCGGAATCAAAGTTTACTTTGATTCTGCCCGTTTAACACCTTAAATTCAGCGGTCAATCGCGACTGCAGCATTTAAAGTGTTAGAATCAGGGGGGCGCCCCCTCAAAAAAGCCATCGCACCCGCTCTCCACCGCAGCACAACAACGGTTGTTATGGCAGCCTGGAGGCCTAACAAAGACCCCCAGGTCCACCATTTTTGTACTCCTTTGAAGCTCTGCCTCTAATACATTACATTAGTATTGCAGTATATCATGCAATCGATCCAGTGATTGCTGCTTAAAGCCCCCTAGGGGGACTAATGAAAAAAGGGAAAAAAAACTGTTCAATAAAGGTTTTTTCTATGTTCCAAAAAAAAATAAAGTATTAAAAGTTTTTCCCTAAATCAATGTTAAAAAAAAATAAAAGTTAACATAACTGGTATCGCAGTGTCCGTAAAAGTCCGAACTATCACAATATAGCGTTGTGTAACCCGCTCGGTGAATGTCGTAAAAAAATAAATATATAAAACATGCAAATTTCTGTTTTTTGGTCACCTTAGCGCTAAAAAAAAAATTACATAAAAAGTGATCAAAAAGTTGCATATACCCCAAAATGGTATCGGTGAAAATGAAACCTCGCCCCGCAAAATTTAAGCCCTCACATCGCTAAATTGATGGAAAAATGAAAAAGTTATGGCTCTCAGAATACGGCGACACAAAATAATTTTTTCATTTAGCAAATAATTTTATTTCTTTTAAAAGTGGTAAAACATAAAACAAACCATATAAATTTGGTAATCGTATCAACCTGTAGAATAAGGGGAATATGTCGTTTTTACCGCCTGATGGACGCCGTTAAAACAACTACTGTCAAAAAGATGGCATAATCGCTGTTTTTTACCCATTTCACCCCACAAATAATTTTTTTTCATCTTCCCAGTACATTATTCGGTACAGTAAATAGTGCCATGAAAAACTACAACTTGTCCCGCAAAAAACAAGCCCTTATATGGCTATATAGATGGAAAAATAAAAACATTATAGCTTGTGGAAGGTGGGGAGGAAAATACAAAAGTGAAAGCTGAGGAGGGAAGGGGTTAACCCAAGGATGGAATAAAATGATATTGGTGATGTATCAGCATTCCCAGTATAATTTGCAAGACTCGGCATACCTCATGTGATCTCCCTAGTTAATGCTGAATCCAGCCATATAACAGGACAGGAACTCTTGGGTTGGTCATAGACACCTATGGGTGATCAGACATCTCCCAGTTCAGGTATCTGCATTGAGCCAGCACAGCAGGGGTCTGATACTTCCATTTTTATGAGAAAGTGGAAAAATCTCATAATTTCAAGTAGACCTCCTTGAACATTGAACACCTTAGATCTTTAGAAGCAGAGAAGTAAATTGAAGTTCCTAAACCCCCATGCAAAATCTGCAATAGGCCCTCCCAACTTTACATGGACTATAATAATACGGGTACCCTGCAGAGGAACCAATGACCCTCCCAGTGATCCTGTTCTCAGGTGCAACTTCAGCCTCAGTAGCTCATAATTCTTACAGTAATGTCACAGAACCTGCATAATGCACAAAGTGATATTGTACCCCATGAATAATATACACAGTGAAGTCACAGTACAGGGGTAATATACACAGTGATGTCACAGTACATGTATAATACATACAGTGATGTCACAGTACAGGGATAATACATACAGTGATGTCACAGTACAGGGATAATATACACAGTGAAGTCACAGTACAGGAATAATATGTACACAGTGAAGTCACAGTACATGGATAATAAATACAGTGATGTCACAGTACAGGAATAATATACACAGTGAAGTCACAGTACATGGATAATAAATACAGTGATGTCACAGTACAGGGATAATATACACAGTGATGTCACAGTACAGGGATAATAAACACAGTGATGTCACAGTACATGGATAATAAACACAGTGATGTCACAGTACAGGGATAATAAATACTGATGTCACAGTACAGGGATAATATACACAGTGATGTCACAGTACATGAATAATATACACAGTGATGTCACAGTACAGGGATAATAAACACAGTGATGTCACAGTACATGGATAATAAACACAGTGATGTCACAGTACAGGGATAATAAATACTGATGTCACAGTACAGAGATAGTATACACAGTGATGTCACAGTACATGGATAATAAACCTAGTGATGTCACAGTACAGGAATAATAAATACAGTGATGTCACCGTACAGGAATAATATACACAGTGATGTCACAGTACAGGGATAATAAACACAGTGATGTCACAGTACAGGGATAATATACACAGTGAAGTCACAGTACAGGAATAATATACACATTGATGTCACAGTACAGGAATAATATACACAGTGAAGTCACAGTACATGGATAATAAATACAGTGATGTCACAGTACAGGGATAATATACACAGTGATATCACAGTACATGGATAATAAACCTAGTGATGTCACAGTACAGGAATAATAAATACAGTTATGTCACAGTACACGAATAATATACAAAGTGATGTCACAGTACAGGGATAATGAAACACAGTGATGTCACAGTACAGGGATAATAAAACAAAGTGATGTCACAGTACATGAATAATATACACAGTGATGTCACAGTACAGGGATAATAAAACACAGTGATGTCACAGTACATGAATAATATACAAAGTGATGTCACAGTACAGGGATAATAAACACAGTGATGTCACAGTACATGGATAATAAATACAGTGATGTCACAGTACAGAGATAATATATACAGTGATGTCACAGTACAGGGATAATATACACAGTGATATCACAGTACATGGATAATAAACACAGTGATGTCACAGTGCAGGGATAATAAATACTGATATTACAGTACAGGGATAATAAACATTGATGTCACAGTACAGGGATAATAAATACAGTGATGTCACAGTACAGGAATAATAAACATTGATGTCACAGTACAGGGATAATAAATACAGTGATGTCACAGTACAGGGATAATAAATACTGATGTCACAGTACAGGGATAATATACACAGTGATGTCACAGTACACGGATAATAAATACAGTGATGTCACAGTAAAGGGATAATATACACAGTGATGTCACAGTGCAGGGATAATAAATACTGATGTCACAGTACAGGGATAATAAATACAGCGATGTCACAGTACAGGGATAATAAATACAGTGATGTCACAGTACAGAGATAATATACACAGTGATGTCACAGTACAGGGATAATAAACACAGTGATGTCACAGTACATGGATAATAAACACAATGATGTCACAGTACAGGTATAATAAACAGTGATGTCACAGTATCACAGTACAGGTATAATAAACACAGTGATGTCACAGTACAGGTATAATAAACACAGTGATGTCACAGTACAGGGATAATAAACACAGTGAAGTCACAGTACAGGTATAATAAACAGTGATGTCACAGTATCACAGTACAGGTATAATAAACACAGTGATGTCCCAGTACATGTATAATAAACACAGTAATGTCATAACACAGGGATGATAAACAGGGCAGTGATGTCATAATACAGGTATAAGGAACAGTGAAATTTCTGCACTGCCACAATAAATACAGTGATATTACAGTTTAGTCCTACAAACACAGTTTATAGTCCTACATTACAATGGATTTACATGCGTCAGATTTTGTTGCAGAAATTCCTGAGACTGAAAATCAGTTCCATTCATCTGAATGGAACTTGCAGAAATCCATCCACCTGCTGCAGAAGCAACCCCATTCAGATGAAATTTCCGCAACAAAATCTGCCACGTGTGACTGCTCCCTAAAAGGAATTGATGTGTTTTCACTTAAAATCAATGTCCACCCATGAAAACAGTTTTGTTTTCTCAATCGAAATCCATTGCATAACAAACCACAAACTATGTTACCTCCTAAGCAGTCGGACCTCTGTTTTTTGATACTGAGCTCCACGAGATAAAATTAAGAGATACAATTCTGACTGTCTGCACCTATAACCAGCTAGAGCTTAGAAGCTTATACTGTTTATACATTAAACGCAATAATAAAACAGTATGCAGTAAATGGCAGAGCTCCCCCTAGTGGTGGCTTCAGGAACTTAAATTATTATCATTTAAAGAAGACCTCTAGTGGATACACAACTTTCCATGTCTGCATCCCCCACCTGACTGTATACCACACTCTACTCTTCTTTTATGTATACTGTATTTATTTTTTGAACTGCTGCTTTATCTGTGCTTTAAAAAAGCCTCAATCTTGATTCTCAAATTTCCCCAGCTTTCTCTTCCCCTCTGCTTTGCTATCAATACCATGATGCTTCAGCACAGCATCACATGACTATCTAAAGACCATACCATTTCTGCATGCTGGGGGACACTGTGATTATCATTCTCCCTATATTCTCCTAAATAAGCTGAGAAACCATAAGTATACAGCCAGGGAGGCTGCACTATATTCTTCTACATTATACTTATGTGACAGGAACCTTTCTAAGTATCGGTGATAGCTGATGATAGAAGTTTCTGTCCCCCCTGTGTAATACTAGTGTGGTACGGGAACTCCTGAAGCCTGTGATGGGTGATACCTAGATCTCCATAGACTCAAGTAGAGAAAGTAGTCACCGAGACTGATTTACACTGTTTCTAAGCAACCATCCCAGTCTGATATATAGAGATAGAAGCAGCAAGAAAAAGAACAGATGAGAGACTGACACATTGAATACCATTATGGTCCACACGGGAAAGTTTAGTTTTGTCCGGAGTGCCCCTTTAACTCTATGTCTATGCAGCTCTGTATCAGAAAATTGGGGTTCCGACCATTATAAATATATATTAAGACATTAATCAGCACAGAATGTTAGACCTAAAATTGATATAAATGGTGGACATTCACTTTTAGGGTCATAATGACAACGATCTATTTTAACGCATAGGCCGAAAGCGGTTTCTCCTGAAATTAGGAAACATAGTAGATTTATCAATGAATATATATTGATCAATTGGAAAATAGGGACTTTGTTGGACCAAAGATGGACAGAAGGTCAAATGTTAGACCTATCCCTCCAAAAAAGTCCCCCTCAGGAGGATTGTATGAATATATATATCTTTAAAAAAGCTCAATAAATTATTGATATATGGGCACAAAGAACGATTCTCCTATTCTGCTTCTTCTTCAGCGAAGCCGCTACGCTATTGACTCCGTCACTAACTCATGCATTTTGACTATTACAAATCAATTTGCTCATATATACTCAAATGGTCAATACCTCCGGCTCCATTTGTCAGGTCTCTTACCATCAAGAAGAGATATTCTTGATATCATTGACCTGCAACTCAACTCTAGCACATGATATATTGTAAGCTTTCTTGTTTGTTGTCTTTGTCTTAAAGATCCATATGTGAAAGCATCTCTCATCTGTGAAGGCCGGAGGCTGAAAAAGCGAAAAACGTCTATAAAAAAGAATACATTGAACCCAACTTATAATGAGGCACTTGTGTTTGACATTCCTAATGAAAATATGGACCATGTGAGCCTCACAATTGCAGTTATGGATTATGATTGGTAAGGATTTGGTCATTTCTCTTTATAATTTCATCAAACGAAGGCTTTATTATTGCTGTCTGCCGGCCATACACTGACTCGAGCTGCTCCATTTGAAGAAATGATAAGTCCAAATAAAACCCTTGCTTCCCGTTACATGATAAAGTTAAATGATAAAATTCTAGCTGTTTGCAGTCACCACTAGGGGGAGCTCATTGCATGTACATTTATCATTGAGCTTTATAATAGATGTATTAATATGTAAGGACAGTAAGCTCCCCCTAGTGGTGTCTGTAGGCAGACAGAATTTTATCATTTAACTCTTTGCTTGTATCGGTTTATTTCACATCCTGTAACAGACAAACTAAGGTATATTATTAAAATTAATCAGTGCAGAATGTTAGAACTTATATAGATTAAATCCATTTTCCACAAAAGTAAGCTATAGGATATTGCCAATATATCCCATAACTTATAGATTGATTAGGGTCCAACTGCCTGAACCCCCATTGATTCTTACAATGATTTTCCCTGCACAGTGATGCTACCAGCCACCCGCTGTACAGGGAACTTAAACAAAGCCCCATTCACTTCAATAGAGCTGTTCTGTAGTTCCCTGAACAGCGGGTGCCCGGAAGCAACGCTGTGCTGGTGAAATGTCCGAAGGACTTTTGTCCCTTCACTGGACCCCCACTGATCATGGCAGTATATTCTATAACATTAAATGATGGGAATATCCCTTTAAGGAAATCAAAATTGTGGCGGATATTCAAATTAATGTATCTTCTTCCCAAATAATAGAACTTATGTGTTTATGAATGTTCCTGTTCTCTTGGTCTTCACAGTGTTTTACTTTTAGTTTAAAAGTAGTTTGTGCTCTAGAGCTGTTCTTCTAAGGGTATGTTCACACAGCCTATTTCCGGCAGTTTTTCGGGCCGTAAACGGCAGAAAAATCGGAAGCAGAATGCCTCCAAACATCTGCCCATTGTTTTCAATGGGAAAATGGCGTCCTATTCCGACGGGCCTTTTTTTTTAAAAACGGCGCGTAAAAAAACGGCCGCAAAAAAGAAGTGCTTGTCACTTCTTCACCCGTTTTTGGAGTCGTTTTTCATAAACTCTATTGAAAACCGCTCCAAAAACGGCCGTAAAAAACGCAGCGAAAAACGCAGCAAAAATCGCGAGTCGCTTAATAAGCGTCTGAAAATCAGGAGCTGTTTTCCCTTGAGTACAGCTCCGTATTTTCAGACACTTTTGCTTAAGCGCGTGAACATACCCTTAGGGTATGTTCACTTGCAAACTCAAAAACGTCTGAAAATACGGAGCTGTACTCAAGGGAAAACAGCTCCTGCTTTTCAGACGTTTTTTGAGCAACTCGCGATGTTCGCAGCGTTTTTTACGGCTGTTTCTGGAGCTGTTTTTCTATAGAGTTTATGAAAAACGGCTCCAAAAACATCCCATGAACTGACCTGCACTACTTTCTTTTTTCAAAACGCCCGCGTAAAAAATTGGCCGGTCGGAACAGAACGCCGTGTGAACATACTCTTAGAGCTATAGTGCTGTCTTTCTGTCCCCCAGTCACCCACCTGCATAGAAGTATACACAAACTCCTTCTGCTCTCCCCTTCTCCCCCTTTTAAATGTCTATTATTCTCATCTTTGTTACTCGAAACAGTGACCATATATATGTAGGTATTAACCATATTTAATCCACAGAACTTTCAGGACTACTATGTACTGTATCATCCTTCCTATCTGATAATTAAGTCTAGTTCCCAATTTTTCGTGCATTTTATTGTTCATTTAATATATAGCACTAAAAAATAAAAAATTTAATATTTTCTGTAGTCAGATAAATGAGATGTAACCTCCATATTTTATTTAATTTGTACAGTATAGGTCACAATGAGGTTATTGGAATGTGCCGTGTGGGCGGTGATGCGGATATGCCGGGAAGAGAACATTGGAATGAGATGCTGGCAAATCCCAGAAAGCCAATTGAACACTGGCATCAACTGGTTGAGGTAAATGCCTCTGGTTTGGAATTTGACTACAAAGCCAAATCCTCCTTAGATAGATACCAGTTATAAGTCCTGTCATAGATCAGACAAATATATTTGTATTTTATGACTTAACCAAACTATAGACCGTACAATGCCCAAGGCTGACAATATATGCTAGTATTAATATACCAATAAGCATGTATACATTTTTAGATGTTTATGTTTTATATGTTTCTTTATATTGATTTTTTTTTATTAGAAACTATTTTATATAAATAGATTTCTCCTACATACACAAAGTAATTTAAAGTTGATCTGTTAGATCTCCCATCTGAGGGCAGCAATGGATAGAGGGGAAGGCGCAGAGCTCGGGGATATATATTTTTCTATGATTTGATTCTGTATTTTCAGCTGTTTAAATGCTGCCAGGACTCATAGAGAGAGCCTGTGGGTCCTGCTTCCTCCGCCCACAGCTGTGACTGTATACAAACTCATACAGGAAGAGCTGTCAATCACTGTGTGTGGGCGGAGGAAGCAGGACTCACAGGCTCTCTCTATGAGTCCTGACAGCATTTATACATCTACATGAAAATACAGAATCAAATCATAGAAAAATATATTCCCAAGCTCAGCGTCTCCTCCTCTATCCAATGCTGTCCTCAGATAGGAGATCTGGTAAAGCCACTTTAACTAAACCTGGTTCATAATGTAAACGAATAAACTCTTTTTTTATCTTTTCAGGAGAAGGCTTTGACCAGTTTTGTGACAAAATCTTCCCCACCTCGGGAGAAGCCAAGTATAATAGTGGACAATACACAATCTGACTAGTTGATTCCATTATCTAGGAAGAGAGAAGCAGATGAGGAGAGCTGTAAGTACCACATGTCTTTTATATATTTCTAGTCAAAGCTCAACAGCTCTACTCCAGAAGAAAGAAAATTGTCACTAGTGTCATCTATAGGTCACTAATCTGTAAGTCAATGTCCAACCCCTAACAGAGACATCCATGGTTTGGCTAATAATCCAAGTCATGTTTCAAGGCTCTATTTAGGACTTTGTGGGTAGCTACCTATAGATGGCACCAGAGAGACAGTTTTCTTCCTTCGGGAGTAGAGCTATTTTGCATACTTTTTCCCAGGGAGCATTGCCCTAAAGGCTGGATCTCCCCAAGAAGAATCAGTACCTTCTAAGATATGTTTAGGGCTGTTCTTTTTTATGTTTTTTTCCCTATATGGACTTTAAATGTTGTAAGGACTGGGGCTGGATCAATGTATGGCAGCTTCAGAATTACAGTAAAAGTGTCCTACAGACCAGCCCAGGTGTTACTCCATATTAACACACCTGACATACTTTTGAGATCTGTTGTTATGTGTTCTGTAGGTCTTATACATATTGGCTGTTTTATAGTGCGTGTGGCCGGATTTTTTTAATTCTTCATAAGTTTGAAACTTAACAAAAAATTGGAATAAAGGGCTTTAAAGGAACATAGTACACACAGTGAATAAATAAATTAAGCAGAGGGTGACTTGGATGATGGAAAAGTAGCTTTGTCTGGAATGGATCCAATAAAACAAATTGCCATGAAATCATATGGTACCTATCTGTGATGTAGCAATTGTATGTTATCTGTAGGTTCTGGAGGTAAGAATGGGTTTAGCTAAAGTTTTTGCTAGAGCATTGGAAACATTTAATAAGTTAGTAGGAGAATATATCATGCCTCTATATTCTCCAAGGTCACCTTCAAGTCTAAAGCCAAGAGCCAACTTGCACCACTTTAATCTCATCCAGCTCAGGACTATGGATGAAGTGGAAAATGATTAGTTCATACATATATAGTTTGCGTACGGAGGAAAAAAGTTTCCACCTTACCCCACAAGAGCAATTTGTGTTAGCTCAATTCATTTACAGTTAGGTTTTCCAAATGTCTCAGATATCACAAATCCGCCATCTACTAGATCTAGAAGAACTGCCCACATACCAGGCCTGTCAAGTAAATGTTAATACACTCTCAAGGATAGGAAGCAATTATCACCCACATCCATCTAGCTTGACATGCACAGTACATTAACAATCGAATATATCCTTACCGGGACCAGGATTGACTGGGTGGTGGTTATCCATGTTATCGAGCCGAAACACACATTTGTCTTTCCACACCTTGATTATACAGCCCCTGATCTATTACTGTGATTGAATGTGTTGTAAACGGGTTTCAAGCTGTGGAAATTGTCTGGTATTGTACAGTTAGAGTCAATTCATTATGGTCTGATATAATATTCGGTGCCTCGGGAAGCCATATTACCAGCAGCAGAGATTACGGTTTACTGCCTGCCGGTAAATGTATGAAGTCTTATTAGCGGATAGAAAAGCTTTGTGCTGAAATATCAAACTTAGGGTAAATTGAACAGAAATTATTCATAGTGTAGTACTAGTCTTCTCACTGGCAATGCTATAGGGGTGAAGCGGGTTTAGTGGCAACCGGGCATTACTGGCTGAGGGGCCCCAAGGATATCCTGCCAAATAAGAGGACGGCAGTATTAGAAATGTGGTCGATTGGGCTAAGGAACTTAAAGTCATGCCTCTGCAATCACTGCAGGGGCGTACAAAGAGTGTCCACCCCCCAGTTTGGACCACCCCCTGTAAATCAGACCTCCCCAGTAAACCGGATCCCCTAGATTGGACATAAAAATAAAATTTTTACTCATCGCTCTTGTCTTCTCTTGTCCACATGGGGTCAGTTTGCCACATCTGGCTTTCCACGGCACATATAAGGTCCTTACACCAAGCACAAAAAGTCCTGACGCTGCATGGCGTCAGGTCCTTTTATGTGCTGCGACACGTCTGTGTGAGGGCCTAATGTGGCATTCTAAGGGTCCCCTGAGGACCCCCTTCCCCTCTTGACCTAGTCGCAGGGGCACCACTGTGATCGTGATCGTTACACCCATGAATAACTGGCATATCACCCATCATTCCCAGATATAACAAAAAACAACTGACTACAAACTGGGGAGAAATGCTTATTAAATGGACAGCACAGTTCCTATTATTCTAGTGTGAGAATGATGGATGAGTAGTCTTATTTATGTGAATTAATTTGAGGGACAGCTCAGCATTGAATGCCCCCAGCAAGATGGTGAAGTTCCTCACATTATAATGCCACGAGCTGGACCACATAATGTATCTTGATGTAGTCATTGTACTTTACACTGCAGGACTTAATTCAACCTTTACAGTTCAATAGATCAGAATAAATTGCTAAAGGTCTAATTTAAGGGATTGAATTGGAAAAATTGATTTCTCTTAGAGCGTGAGGCTACTGGATTCAAATGAAGAAGCAAAGGCTCAGGCCCTCCCCCACCCCTGTTCAATACATCAACATACCCGCCAGCATTCTGAAATAAAAAATAGGTGGCTCTGCCAGGGGCATACACAGAAATCATAGGGCCCCGTAAAAAAAATATAAGAATTGGCCCCAGCCCCAAAAGCCAAAGTGACTAGAACTGGACATACGGGATCAGATTCAGGAAGGAGTTCATACCAGAAAATATCCATGTTATGACACATTTAACATTTCACAAAACCGTCGGATTTATAAAAGCGATGAGTTAAAATGCGGTGTGGAAAATGGTGTCTTTTTAAAACTGGTACAAGCCTGTCCTGGTTGTGATGCTTAGACCCATACACCGGGAGAGAAGGGGGACATGGGAAAAATTGTTCCAGAGGTGGCCTATGTGAACCGTCTGCAGAGAAGCTATGTGTGGAGAATCTGTGTGCAGAGGAGCAGGCTAGTGAGTATGTTTAATGGAACCTGGACCATCGCAGATCGGCCATCCATACAGAAAAGAGCACTTTGTAACCGGAGAGAATAATACAACGGTAGGTAAAGGGAGCAGCGGCCCAGACTGTTTTGTGAAGCCTGAGTTGTCAACTATTCTGATACTATCCTTGGTTTAATTAAAAGACACTGTTCTTATGCGAAAAGGGACTTCCAAAAGCATTGTAGTATACTGGTTGTCACTGTTGCTAAGAGTAATGAACTGACAAGATACAGTAGGAAGTGCAGCTCTGGAGCACAAACTGCTGCTCTGACAAGTGAAATCGTATGCAGAATGTCTGGCAGTCCTGCCTTTTTATACAGGCCTATAAATTAGCCCTACAGTGTCATGCTATCCCAATACAACTATGAAAGCATTGAGAAGACAGCGCTCCCTACAACATATCCTACTATACCCAGTGCCATAAGCGGACTGAGGACATTCATCTAGTGCTGAGTGACACCTCGACAATGTGTATCATTGCTAATACAGCTTTCTTTCTTCTCCTCTAACATACTGATGCTTTCAGAAATCTGTTCAATGCTTTATTAATGGCCCTGTCTGTGGACTGTAATGAGCATTGCTAATTACGAATTCTGCGGCGGCGAATGCCCTGATTAGTTCTCATGTACGAAGAAACACGACCACATTCACAGCCCGGCCTCGTAATGTGGCGATTGTAAATCTCCAGCTTTATATAGTATTTACTTCTCGCTTGTCATCTGCCTGTATATAATGTTATCTATTAGGGCACCTACTGAGAATACAAAATACAACAATGATTATTGTCTATTAGAGGGGATGTGGCGGTGTGCAGAGTGAGATTACTGTTCCCGGAATAGAGATTATAGTGGAATATATAATTATTGGGCTAGTGTGATTATTTTGCTGCCTATACATTTTTGTTTTTGCGTCGTTGCATTCCAAAAGCCATAACTTTTTCGACATAGCCTTATGAGGGTTTTTTTTTTTTTACAGGACGGGTTGTAATTTTTAATAATATCATCTAATGTACCATATTATGCATTGAGAAATGTTTAAAAAAAAATTGAGAGATGGAATGTAAAAAACCCAGCAGTTCTTCAATTGCTTTTTTGGGTTTTGTTTTTACGGCATTCACTGCGCGGTAAAAATGACATGTTGACTTTATTCTGCGGGTCAATACAATTACGGAAATCCCAAATTTATATATTTTCTATCCTTAACTACTTTTCCAAAGAAGAAACACGAAAAAAATATGAGACCCATAACTTTTTTATTTTTCCGCCAATTGAGCAGTGTGAGGGCTTGATTTTTTTCAGGCCATCTGTATTTTTTTTTGTTACCATTTTGGGGTACATGTGACTTTTTGATCATTTTTTATTTAATTTCACGTCGGCCTATGCAAGGATTCCGTCGGCGTTGTGGAGCAGCTCCATTCCTCGTGGGAACAGGGCCTAGGTGAGTATAATTTTTTTGTTTTATTTGTTTTGGGGGCACTGTCTACAAAGGGGAGGTGGGGGTTGCATGGCACTGTCTACAAAGGGAAGGTGGGGGCTGTATGGCACTGTCTACAAGGGAAAGTTGTGGGGCTGTATGGCACGGTCTACAAGTCTACAAGGGGGTGGTGGGGGGCTGTATGGCACTGTCTACAAGGGGGTGGTGTGGGGCACTGTCTACAAAGGGGGTGGGGGTCACTGTCTACAAGGGCAGGTGGGGCATTGTATAGCACTATCTACAATGGAGAGAGCGGGGGGTGTATAACATTATCTACAGGGGGGCTGTATGGCAGAATCTACAGGGGGCACTACCTACAAGGGAGGGTCTGTGTGTGGCTCCCAGGGGAGGGGTGGGGGGGACATTATTTTGTGGGGGTGCCACAAAGGGGGCATTATACTGTGTAGGGGGTCTACAGGGGCAATATATTGTGTGTGGCTCAATCAGAGGACACAATACTGTGTCCTTGAAGGGGTTATAATATATTATATTATTAAATATTATTAATATTATACTGTATGGGGGCACTAAAGGGGCATTATACTGTGTGGTGGCAATATACTGTGTGGGGCACTTAGGGGGCATTATAATGTGTGGGGGCACTAAATAGGGCATTATACTGTGGGGGGCATTATAAATTTTTTCTGAGGCATTTCTTTATGATGCGGGTGTGGGGGCTGAAATTTTTTTTTGCACGGAGCGCCATCTATCCTAAGGCCGACCCTGACTGCAACATCTAAGGGGGTTAAACGGCTGGGATCAGAGTTATTTCCAATCCCGGTCATTACATGCTGGTGTTAGTTGTGCCAGCTCAGCTCATGTGCCTGCGACATATTGTGGTGGAGCGAGCACAGCTGCCTTACATGTAAAGTGGATGTCGCTAAGGGCTTAGGGGGGTTTCCTAGGTTAGAAACAATTTTTAAACACAATATTAGTGATTCTAAGTTAACAAAGGTGTCACTTCAGGACCCTCATGCATTAGGCTACAAAGAGCATCTTTCTCTCTCTTTGGAGGACCAGTCATGTCTGTACATTAAATGGACTGTCCAATAATTTAGATGGGAGCTGTGTAATTCTTCATTTCCCCTGTGGTGGTGCTGCAGGGAAAATGAACCCTTACTGACAGCTTTCAAAAAGATTACATAAGATGCTGGTGGTCCCAGCAGTGGATAGAAATGTTAATTTCATAACATTTAGGCCTCACGCACATGACTGTAATATGGATTCTGAATATGGCACCTATAGCCTGCTATGGGCCCATAGTTTACCTCTGCATTCCTCCTATTTTATATGGAGGCACATGGTCGGTAAACTTGGCGCCATTTTTGCTTACAGAAATCTACTAGGAAAGTCATTCATTTAGTCGTGTGACCCTGTGTGTGACCGGCTGATCCGCTATTGGTTGATCTACCTGTGTGTTCGGCTTCAGGTTCTTACCATTCACTATTGCATGTATTTCTCCGCTGGATTTCGTTGCGGTTTTGATCTTTCTGTAGTAATTGATGTTTTGTTGTTGGATTTTTTCAATAACTTTCATTTTTGGGTTTATTGAGAACAAAGTGAAATATTTGCTTGACAACAATTACACAAGTTATCAAAGATTCACTACATAAGCCTTTGATCCTGCACAACAGAAGAAGATGCATTGAGGTTTTTTTTCTTCATAAATACGCTCTTTCTGCCTCTTCCTATATAATATAACATTCTTCTAATCTAGTAACAGCTTCTCTAAGCTCCTATAATGCTGGGGGGCTATTAATTTTTCTTACATCAGATTGCTGTTCAACCTGGTGTAAAGAGAACACTTCCCAGAATGCAAATCACCCGAGAAATCTCCTTGCAGATAGAGGGATTTCAGCTCTGAAGCCTGCAGCATTGTGAATGCAGCTCTGTAGTATAATACAGACTGTAACTCGGGATCAGTACAACATGAGTAAGCAAATGTATTTACCCTATACCCTACAATATGTGAAGTTTAAAATGGTGTTTAAAGGTGACCATACGCTTTAAAGGGGTTGTCTGGTTTGGACACATTTTCAAATGTACTATTTGGGAATTATGTGTGAGTAGAAGGGGGTTCCCAGTTAGGACTTTCATCTTTTAATCAGAGTGGATAGCAGCTACAAAGAGCATCCTTTGCGCTGGAGGACACGGCACATCCGTGCATTACATGGACAGCCCTTTAAATTAATCAGGAACTGTGTAATGCCCCATTTCCCCTGTGGTGGCGCTGCAGGGAAAAAGAACAGTTGCTGATGGGTTCCCACGCAATTTACCGTTGATTGCTGGGGGTCCTGTGATCAGTTTACCATCAATTGACCTTTCTAAAAAGTCAAACTCCAGGCAAAAATTTAAGATTCAACCAAAGGCCATGGAGATCTACTGTTGATCCCTACTGTTCTCTACTAGTGCCAGCCATGATAACCAAGGACGAGCTATAAGAAATACTCCAACTCAAGAGCTACATAATTGGCCATTTTCAGTTTTTGCACAAAGTCTCTCTTTAAATAAACCAGCGTGAACCTGCAGCTCCTCCGAGGACTGTGAATGCAAATCTTACTAATCAAGATTTATTAATACTAAATCTGTATTATGTAACACTAGACTAACAGCGATAAAGAAAAATCCATTAGTCTCCATATGAAATATATAAAGATGAATTCTCAAGATCACAATAGACATTCATCTGTGGATGAAAAGTAACAAACGCTGGTATCCGGTTGATGATGAATTCGCTCTGGTTGCTATAGTTACCATAGCGCAAAATGCCTGTAAAGCTTACCTACAGTAGAATTGTATTACATTATGTAATAAAAATGATACATACCTGTAAAATATTATTTATATGGAAACATCTCACCAAAATGATACATTTGTGTTTGGGTGACTAATACAAATAATATTTGGCGATATTGGGGCTCACGGACTTTACCATGTTACCGCTTCATATAACCTGCGAGTTGTACGGAGCCCTAATGTGACGCTTAAGTCTATAGGGCTCTACAATACAACTCTATGCCTCTGATTTCATAGCCCGTATTATGGAGTTATTGCTGGGCCGCGTAAACGAGCGCCGATCATCGAAACAGCTCGTTGATCGACGTTCGTTTGCTCCTTTCATAAGGAGCTATTATCAGTAATGTATGGGGACGAGCGCTCCTTTCTACGATCGCTCGTCCCCATGCAGTTCTATCATATCGGCAGCACGTCTTCCTGTTTACATAGGGCGATGTGCTGCCGACAACGATAATATTTTAGGATGCGTAAAAGATATGATCTGCCGATGAACAAGCGTTTGCTCGTTCATCGGCTGACCTTTGCCCTGCTTACACAGGGCTGTTATCGGCAACGAGCGTTTTGTGAAGGCTCGTTTGCCCGATAATTGGCCGGTGTAAAAGTGCTCTAGTAGCGTTTCTTCTGTTGGGGAATATTTCTGTAATAGGGCAATGTTTAGCGGCACCATACCACGGCACACGGAGTGCCTACCAGTTTTGCCTCTAATCTGTGTCTTCTCGAAAGTAAAGAATTAAAACAACATACTAATGAGGGTCAACAACTACCTGTCTGTAGGGTTGTGTACCTTTAACTCTATCCATTCCAGAGCGCACAGCTTAGAGGGAACAGTGGTGCCCATGGCTAAGTATTATGAAGCCACAGGGAGCTCTTCGTGATCATGACCACCTATTTACTATGAGCAATAGTACAAAACCCCTGCCCTATGCAACACACCTACAATATTTTTATTGCATTACACTTACCACCTTTCTTCAACATGCTGCATTCCTCTGTGCTGCACAGAAAAACAACTGGTGACCACAGCTATTGCATCTATTGCATGTATACACAATGTGGTTATTGATATCTGTGAAGGGGGCATCAGGATACTTAAGGAAGATTTAAGAGGAAAGATCATAACCACACGGTGTATGGGATTTTATTGTTAGAATACAGAAAATTATTTCTTGAATTTGATTGTGTTTATCAGTCTGCAAGGTTTTCAGCACATCCGAAAAGAGTCTTCTAGAATCTGTGTGGAGAACACAGGTGATAATTTCCTCCTGTACCTTTACATTTTGGGCTGAAAGACAGCTGAAGAGGGTCGGGCTTTGCTAAGTGGGTGGGGTTTAGTCTGTCTGTTTTTCTATTGTAGACAGAGCAGTGGGAAAGGACTCCTGCTGCAGCCAGGTGCCTTACAGCCAGAGGCAGGTTTTGTCTGAGGTGTGTCAGTGGGAGAGGGAAACGTTATAGAAGAATTAGTTGTTTGTTTCTCACAGTTTTGATTGCAATATAAGACTGGATATGATCAAAGAAGAGAAGGAGAATAAGGAAGAAATTGTCAAATTTTTGTTTACTTGAACTTTTGAGGATATTTATTACATATAGTGTTGTTTTTATTGAGATCTGCTGGTGCAACAGAAGCTCTGTCATCTATTTAGATTGTAAGTTCTTGTGATTCTGTTCTTCAACCTCTAGTTTTACGTCACTTGAAACAATATTGCATTACTGAATGTATTTCGGGAGACATATTATCCCTGGGTAACCCAAGCATGGGATGCAAGAAAGTAATATTTGGTTACATTATAGCTATAGGCCACTATTAGACTGCTCAGTAGACATATCCTGGACTTCCTATAGGTGTAATTCTTAACAATTTTTTTTTTTTTTTCAGGTTTTTGAGCGGAGGGCCTTGCTCTGTCTGTTTCCCCTTCATCTCACCTTCTTAATGAGAAGGGCACCAGACTCCCAATGACAAAAGGAAGACAAGGCTGAAAACAAATGCAGAGAAATGTCGATTTACTTAAAGCCATAGAGTAATCGCGTACATTTAGATGAACTGCACCGAGCCATGGTGAACTCATACTGGCCTTTCCAACATGTATGGGGACAACGGATGCCGCTTGACTTGTGACTCCTCATTTCAAACTCCAGCAATGCACTGAACAGAGCATGGGTGATATAGAAGAGACGAACAGTACAGCACTAAATCTTTACAATGAAGCAGCCATTAAGTAACATTAAGTCCGAGTGATCTGCATGTAAAGGACAAGCCTCTCCTCTCAGCGTCATTTCGGGGGACGTAGTGCTTGACTGCCAAAGCAACGCCGCTATGGTCTTTCGACTCATTTTACAGCTATCGGCTTGGTGACAACGCTTGCCTCATTCTTTGAGTGTGTCCCGCAAGAACACCACGAATCACGTAGAACCTCTGAAGACTAAAAAAAAATAAAAAAATGCTTCATGAAGATCGTTGTGTACCACAGTCATTTAATTTACCATCGTGAGACCGGTTGTTTTGGTAAACAGTTGTGGACACCAAGAGAACTTCTTAAACTCTTGCCATGAGATGTAAGCACTTTTCTGTCGACTGTCTTTCTATTGATTTATGTAATAATGTAAATTATGTGTGTGTGTGAGGCTGATAACAATGCCAAGTTGAGTAATATTTGATGGCTTTTCCATCCATGTAAGTTTACCATTGTTATTATGGTGAGCGAGACTTCAGAATATGGTCAATTGTCCTATGTTTCTGGTGATGATCATGACTGTCCAAAGGGTTTGTCTTCCAGCCCTGACGTGGATCTAGGGTTCCGATGATTGTTTTCCAGTGCACGATTATGGTTTGTATAGAAGATGTGGTATACTGACCTATATATTTGATCAAGAAGCCCTATTCTTTTAATAAAATTAATGCCAGCTAAATGCCACAAGGCCTTTTCGTAAACATTGTGGCCTACTAATCAACATTGTGCCTAATGGCTTTGAAGATAAATGTATTATTGAGATTTATTGGGAGAAACAGATATTATTCTAACTATAATACTCCACTAACAAGAGATATATATTCCTAAACCTATATCTACATGTATTCTAGAATGATGAAGAGTACACATGGTCATTCAGGAACCACAAGCAACAAATTTGGATACGGCTAATCCATACATGTGTGCAATGGTGACCAATGTATAGTAATTCTGCACCTGACTATGTTCTTATTTCAATACATCTTCAGTCCTACAAAGGCATATTTCATAATGACGTCCTAACATTCCCATTGCTTAACGGAGGGTGTGCAATATCCACTTGATGTCCTCATTATTTCTAACTTGTTGACCGCTTTCAGATGTTTTTGAGTGACTTTTACCCATCACTTCACTTTGACTATTTCCCTATCCCTTTGCATATTTGAAAGATACCTAGAGTGTATATCCACCTTTTAACACCATTTTGTTATTTTTAACTGAGATAGGTACAAAATTCTGCGCCAATTATTTTTTTAGTATATCTTTATATCGGTCGGAGATTTGCTTTTTCTAATTCCCTGCATATACATAGTCAAATAATAAAATATTGGCTGTCTGCAGTCACCACTAGAGGGAGCTTGGGAACTAATGGCATACAGTTTATCCTAATACAGTATGCAGTAAGCTTTAAGCTCCCTCTAGTGGTGACTGCAGGTAGCTAGCATGTCATATTTTAAATTTAGGTCTATGCAGGAGATTTGGAGCTCTGTATCAAAAAAATGGAGCTCCGACCATTACAAAGATTTATTAAGAAATTAATCAGCACAGAATTTTTGATCCACAAATGACATTATGGTAAAAGGTGGAATTTAACTTTAAAGATGAAGATGGGGAAGTCATAATCCTTATCAAAGGGAAGGAATTTGAAGGGTCATGTGTACATGTCATATCATCTTGATATGAACAAAAACAAAATATGACATTTTGAATTTCATGATGACATTTTCTTTGTATGAGGGATAGTCCATAATAATGAGCTTTCAGTTTTGGCTACTTGCAAGGGGGTATAAAAGAGCGTGACCTATATGATGCCGTTCCTCTAGGATGGTCTTTCTTTAGGTGTTAGCACTTTTCCTCAAAATTTCTGTACATCAATTGGTTTCACTGAGGATTGCATGGAATTCATAGCATGCTCTAAAAAAAATTATCAATTGCAAGAGAAACAGAACTGCTACTTGGGGGGGGGGGCTACCCAATTTATTTTCATTAATAAGAGGGGGGAAATGAAACAGAAGAAAATAAAGCTGACTCATACAAAATTGAACCATGAAAAAAATCTAAACCAAATGCACGTGTGTACTTTGTTGAAGAAAAAAAAACATTTGTCTGTTTATAGTGTGTGAGAAAATGTTCATTTCTGAGCAGTCGTTGACTGTAAAGCCATACCAAACAACATAAAAATACAAAAAAAGTAATAAAATGAATATGTGAAATAAAATGTATTGTCTTCATTGTATGTATTACATAACTCCCAACTTTCAAACAGACAAAAGCGAAATACCAGTCCCCGAGACATCAGGACTAAGCTCGTAATCCGGGACAGTATTCAACATAAAAAGGAAGGTCAATGCCAAAATATCAGATCTTCTTTTCTAAAAATAGTGTTCTTTCACTTGTTTAATGTGATGTTTCGTCCACTCTGGGCCTTTATCAAGCATTTCCACATACATCATCATCAAACTAGAATTGAAAGGTGAAATAGGGGCAACCAAACCCATTGTGATGCCACTATGATGACATCACAATGGGTGTGGTTAGTGCTAATTTAAAGCGTACCTAACTTTTCAGGTGACTTTTCAGAATAAGCTTCATATGTGTGTACATAAGGAATAACACTATTTCTGGCCATTATATGTCTTATTTTCTGCATTTTTTAGCAGTTTTTAGGAGGCTCTATTTCTAATTCTCAGTTTTCTCTGAGATAGGAGCCTAACTGCTATCATGACTGCCATACACAGGGTACACAGAAGAGGAGAATCCTGCTACCCGATCTCTATCATCGGCATAATGGAGGATATCATATAGCAGTAATGAGCAATGTAGCTAAGAATCAAGCACCGGGATGAGATAGAACACTCACTAGTAGCTGAAGCAGCATGGAGATTACACAGCAGTAATGTGAAGTGTAGCTGTGAATCCAGCACAGGGTTGAGATACAACACTTACTAGAAGTTTTCATAAACTTCTTTGGGCAGCTGTAACCTGACCCTTCAGTGAGCTAAGATTGCGTCTTGTCTAAGACATGACGGAGAAAGCAGTGAATTCTGAGTGAGTAAACAGCTAGGATGGTGGGGGGGGGGGGGTGAAGTCTGATTAGTGAAGAAAGGCATTTGTCCCTAAAAATATATATTACAAGGTTTCTTATATTCATATAGAAGAAAGTAGCCATGTTTTTCTAATCCTGGACAACCCCTTTAAGTACTAATGCAAAATTGTCTGGATTCTTAAATAGGCTCCTCTGATACCATTCTAACCACCATCAAACAAACATGCCCCAAATCAATTTTTTCTAGAGTATGTTTACTAAGACATTACAAGGCTTTTAATGGCTTTCTCCACCAAAGAGTCCCTTAAATAATTTTTTTGCACTTCAAGCTCTAGTTTCCTTATTTGGAAGGACATACATATCATAGATGCAGCCAATGCAGCAGCTGTAGGACTCCTTAAGATAAGAGGTTTGAGAACCTGCACAAGGTTTTCTCCATTACCACTTTTAGGTAGTGGGGAATCAATCCAAGAATAATGGAAAGGGATGAGTAGAGATGTATTATTTAATTTTTTTTAACTTGATGCTTGGAGACAGGGACATAACTTGGAAACACTAGGCCCCATAGCAAATATTTGACTGTCCCCCTTCCCTGGGTGCCACACACAGCCCCCCTGTAGATTGTGCTATACAGCCCTGTAGATAGTGCCATACAGCCCCCCTGTAGATAGTGCCGTACAGCCCCCCCTGTAGATAGTGCCATACAGCCCCCCTGTAGATAGTGCCATACAGCCCCCCTGTGCCACACAGCCGCCTTGTAGATAGTGCCATATAGCCCGCCTGTACATTGTGCCATAC
The DNA here is from genome assembly GCF_050947455.1 of Rhinoderma darwinii. Classification (NCBI taxonomy): domain Eukaryota; kingdom Metazoa; phylum Chordata; class Amphibia; order Anura; family Rhinodermatidae; genus Rhinoderma; species Rhinoderma darwinii. The sequence goes on from NC_134696.1 coordinate 90,744,895, forward strand.
AGCCCCCCTGTACATTGTGCCATACAGCACCCCTGTAGACAGTGTTATACAGCCACCTCCTGTAGATAGTCACACCCCCTTGAAGATAGTGCCACCCTCTCCCCTTGTAGATAGTATTATACAGCCCCCCTGTAGATAGTTCGCCCTCTGTATATAGTGCCCCCACTTCCCCCTTGTAGATAGTGCCATAAATCCCTTCCTTGTAGATAGCGCCCCCACCTCGCCCTTGTAAATAATGTCATGCAGCCCCCCATTGTAGATAGCGCCCCCAAACAAATAAAACTATACTCATCTAGGCCCGTTCCTGCGATGAACGGAGCTGCTGCACAGCATCCTCCACGCCGACGGGATCCTTGCATAGGCTGGTGTGGTCCAGTGACGTAATCACGCTGGCCTGTGCGGGGATCCTGTCCCTGCGCCTAATAGGCTGCAGGCTGAACATTGTCCTAAGTACGCAGATACTATTCAATGTGGCGCCGCTGCCGCAGTCATAGTGGCTGCTAGCGGCGCCACCGAGCATGGGGGGGCCCGTGCCAGTGGGTGACACAGACCACCTCATGCCGCTATGGCTGCTTTGGCATTTTTTACGCCCCTGGTTGGAGTTGAGAAAATAAAGGTCTCAATTGCAGTTCTCTTGCAGCCTGCAGAAGGTTTTCCTGCAGGATATTCCTTTATTTTGCTGCACTTATTTTACCTTCTACCTTTATAAACCATCCAAGGCCTGCTGCAGAAAACCTCCCCATAACATGATGCTGCCACCACCATGTGGACTATTGTCCTCATTAGACCAGAGAATCTTTTCCAAATTTTCCTCCTCCTGGTGTCATATGGGTTTCTTTTTAAAACTTTCCCAGAAGGAACCAGGTAACTTATTCCAGGCCCAGCGGCTTGTAACTCCTTGACTTCACAAGTCCCCTGCTTGTCCTGACAGTCATACACCGTGTTCCAAATTATTATGCACATTGGATTTAAGTGTCATACACATTTAATTATTAGTTTTTCAATTAAACTCATGGATGGTATTGTGTCTTAGGGCTCTTTGGATCATTGTAATCATCTCAGACACCTGTGTTAATTAGTTTGCCACGTGTGCCCAATCAAATATAAACTACTTAAGAACGACGTTCCACATTATTAAGCAGGCCACAGGTTTCAAGCAATATGGGAAAGAAAAAGGATCTCTCTGCTGCCGAAAAGTGTGAAATAGTGCAATACCTTGGACAAGGTATGAAAACATTGGATATTTCAAGAAAACTTAAGCGTGATCATCGTACTGTGAAAAAGATTTGTGGCTGATTCAGAGCACAGACGGGTTCGTTCAGATCTAAAGGCATAATGAGGAAGGTTTCTGCCAGACAAATTAATAGGATTAGGAGAGCAGCTGCTAAAATGCCATTGCAAAGCAGCAAACAGGTATTTGAAGCCGCTGATGCCTCTGGAGTCCCGAGAACCTCAAGGTGTAGGATCCTCCAGGGGTTTGCAAGTGTGCATGAAGCTATTATTCGGCCACCCCAAAACAATGCTCACAAGCAGAAACGGTTGCAGTGGGCTCAGAAATACATGAAGACTAATTTTCAAACCGTGTTGTTTACTGATGAGTGCCATGCAACCCTGGATGGTCGAGATGGATGGAGTAGTAGATGGTTGGTGAATGGCCACCATGTCCCAACAAGGCTGCGACGTCAGCAAGGAGGTGGCGGAGTCATGTTTTGGGCTGGAATCATGGGGAGAGAGCTGGTAGGCCCCTTTAGGGTCCCTGACGGTGTGAAAATGACCTCTGCAAAGTACGTAGAGTTTATGACTGACCACTTTCTTCCATGGTACAAAAAGAAGAACCGTGCCTTCAGTAGCAAAATTATCTTCATGCATGACAATGCACCATCTCATGCTGCAAAGAATACCTCTGTGTCATTGGCTGCTATGGGCATAAAAGGAGAGAAGCTCATGGTGTGGCCCCCAATGTTCCCCTGACCTCAACCCTATTGAGAACCTTTGGAGCATCCTCAAGCAAAATATCTATGAGTGTGGGAGGCAGTTCACATCAAAACAGAAGCTCTGGGAGGCTATTCTGACATCCTGCAAAGATATTCAAGCAGAAACTGTCCAACTACTCACAAATTCAATGGATGCAAGAATTGTGAAGGTGATATCAGAGAAGGGGTCCTATGTTAACATGTAACATGTTTTTTTTTTATTGAAAGAGCTTTTGATTTCTGTAAATATGACCTCCTGATGCTGCAAATTCAACAAATGACCATTTTAGTTCTCTTTACAACCTTTAAAATGTTTTGATCTCTGTTGTGCATAATAATTTGAAACAGTGCTTTTTTTAGTTTTTTACTTCTAAAAAAAAAAATCTGTTATCATTAGGAGATTTGTTCAATAAAATTCCCATTATACTCCAACGGTTGATGGCTTGAAGATTATACTGACTGTCATTTGCATCGACTATTTAGGAAAATCAGCGAAAAATAACATTTGCATAATAATTTGGAACGCGATGTAGACATCCTGGGAGTTGTAGTTTTGCAACATCAGGAGAGCCAGAGATTGGGGAACACAGTGATTAGCTCTTAGAACAAAGCTGAACTCTTTCTTGCATCCATCCCCTGACTGGAACTCCTTAATATAAGTGCAATGGACTTTTGTCTTCTGCCAGGAAACTGACTCAACAGCAGCGAGACCTTCCAGACACAGGTGTAGTTATACTACAATTATTACCTTAACTGCATAAAATTAGGCAAAAAGCCTAATGCAATTTACCCTAATTCAAGGTTATTTGTCATTTGACACAATGTATTACACTATATGGACAAATGTATTGGGACACACCTCTTAATCCTTGACTTCAGGTGTTACATTCAGTCCCATTACTACAGGTGTATAAAATCCAGCTCCTCGCCATGCAGTCGCCTATATAAACATTAGTGATAGAATAGGTCATTGTAAAGACTTCCAGCGTGGTCCCGTAATAGGACGCCACTGGTGTAACAAGTCAGTTTGTGAAATGTCTTCCCTCCTAGATATTCCACCATCATCTGCATGACAGTAACTGCAGAGTCCAAATTTCCTTTGGTATTAACATCCGCACAAAAACTGTGCCCCGGGAGCTACATGGCATGGGGGCCGAGCAGCTGCATGCAAGTCTTATATCACAAGCACAATGCTAAGTGTGGGATGGAGTGGTGTAAAGCCGCCGCCACCGGACTCTGGAGCAGGGGAAACATGTTCTGTGGAGCGATGAATCCTGATTATCTGGAGTCTGATGGACGAGTCTGGGTTTGGTGAATGCCAGGAGAACGTTACCTGCCCGACTGCATTGTGCCAACTGTAAAGTTTGGCGGAAGAGGGATAATGTTATGGGGTTGTTTTTCAGGGGTCAGCCTAGTCCCCGTAGTCCCAGTGAAGGGAAATCTCAATACTTCAGCATACCATGATATTTTGGACAATTGTAGCTTCCAACTTTGTGGGAACAGGTTGGAGTTCAGCTCTTTTCTGTTCCAGCATGACTGTGCCCCAGTGAACAAGGTCCATAAAGGCATGGTTGGTCGGTTGGGGGAGTTTGATGTGGAAGAACTCCACTGGTCCGCACAGAGTCCTGACCTCAACCCTATCAAGCACCCTTGGGATGAACTAGAACGGAGATTACGAGCCAGGTCCTCTTGTTAAAAATTCCCACAGACAATCCCCAAAATCTTGTAGAAAGGCCCAAGAAGAGTGGAAGCTGATTTAGCCGCAAAGGGGGAACTGACTCCATATTAATGTCCATGGATTTAGAATAGGATGCCATAAAAGTTGATGTAGGTGTAATGTGTAGGTCTCCCAATACTTTTGTCCACATAGTATATTTGTGGTTTTACATAGGACTGCAGTTAAACCTTCTGAGTTACTGTAATAAATCAATGTACAAACAAAACAGTGCCAAAGAGGTAAATAGCCAGCTAAACTCTGCTACATCTGTATAGGTAAGTATAAGTATTATAGTTGCCAACATTTAAATTTTTTTCCAGGGACACTTAGGTTATGAAGACAGCATATATGGTGGGTGTGGCTTATAGACGTGGCTTTTCCGGTGGGTGTCTTATGGGGTGTGGTTTATCGGGTGGCTTAACTGATGGGCGTGGCTTCTCTGATGGGGTGTGGCTTCTCTGATGGGGCGTGGCTTATATGATGGGGCGTGGCTTTCTTCACAGAATTTCTCATACAAATAAACTAACAAAAATTTCTGCACTCGTTTAGCTGACAACTATTATGGTGGCCGGTATCTCTCTCTGGTTATCCGGCTGTATACAGGCAGGTGACGTCTCACTTTATCACTAGGGTCTGGGACAACTTTGTGACAACGTCTATCGGAGCTTAGTGGCGGCCATATTCGCTATCACTCAGCTTTCCCAGAAACTGATATAACTGGACAAAGGCTGAAAAGAACTTGAAAGGAGGCGACATCTCAAGGTCTTATAATTAAAGTCATATTTTCTATAAATATAACCCGTCCTTATTGCAACTCGTCTGCTACAATTGCCCTATACTACAGACCGAAGACACAAGTACGAAAAACTTGGATAAAAAGAGTCATAAATAGGAAGAAATACGAATGACTACTTATGACACATATGCTGAAAACGTCAGGTTCCATCTGTGGGGAGATACATAATTCACGGCATTTCTCACAATTACCACAGACCAAGAAGAACACCGGCTGGAGGCGGTAAAAAAGTAAATATCGTTATATTTACTATATTATATCCTGCGGTCTCCTTTCAGGCGGCAAACTTTACATCGGGGAATGCAGCAGTCTATTTACTTTGGTTTTGCCCTGCCCACTAGCGACCATCACGCCGAAAAACTTGTCACTCTAGTCTGCCCTAGCACCAAGCAGGGGAAAACACAGGATTTCTAAAGGGGGGTTTCTAAATGCATACTTTTCAAACCAAGTTATTTTGGCCACTCTGCCGCTATTCTCTGGTTCTTACGCTATGAGTATTGGTCTGCACGTATACACCAGTCAAGCTCTTTATATTGTGAGCTGTAATAAAAAAAAAGGGCTAGGCAATATGTGCTGATCACTGCTGGTAGCGTAAAAACCAGCATAGAGAGTGCCACACTCAGTGCCCCTTGTAGATGGTGCTCCACACTGCCCCTTGTAGAAAGTGCCACACACTGGTCCTTGTAGATATTGCCACAGATTGCTTCCAGTAGAAAGTGCCACACACTGCTCCCTGTAGATATTGCCACACACTGCCCTCTGTAGATATTGCCACACACTGCTCCCTGTAGATATTGCCACACACTGCTCCCTGTAGATATTGCCACACACTGCCCCCTGTAGAAAGTGCCACACACTGCTCCCTGTAGATATTGCCACACAATGCTCCCTGTAGATATTGCCACACAATGCTCCCTGTAGATAATGCCACACTTTGCCCTCTGTAGATATTGCCACACACTGCCCTCTGTAGATATTGCCACACACTGCTCCCTGTAGATATTGCCACACACTGCCCTCTGTAGATATTGCCACACACTGCTTCCTGTAGAAAGTGCCACACACTGCTCCCTGTAGATATTGCCACACACAGCTTCCTGTAGATAGTGCCAAAGTGCCCCCGGTAGATAGTGCCCCACCTAGCCCGCTGTAAATAGTGCCACCTGGCCCCCCTGGAGAAAGTGCCACAATGCCCTCTGTAGATAGTGCCACACCCCCATATAGAGAGTGCCCAGTTCCCCTCGAAACAAATAAAAAAAAAAAACATATATTCACCTACACATATACTCATTCCCACGAAGAATGGAGCTCCACAGCCTCCTTAGTCCTGCTTGCTGTAAGGCGCCGAGACGGGATCCTTGCGTAGGCCGGCGCAATCCAGTTATGTCATTGCGCCGAAATGCGTAGGGATCCTGTCCCAGCGCCTTATAGGCTGCAGGCCCAACGTGACCTGTAGTCTAGTGAATAGCAGAGCAGGGAGCAGAGAGTTTCCTGCTCCGCCGTAGTATTCAATTGTATCTGTATTCTGTAGATGCAGATACAATTGAATAAGGGGCACCGGACTAATATCCAGTGCTAGCGACGCCACTAGTATGTAAGGGCTTTCCGGTCCGGGTCACAGGCGGCGGGGTTTGCCGGGATTGTCTCTGTAAATTCGGGACGGTCCAGGCAAATTTGGGACTGTTGGCCACAATGTATTATCGCTCTGCAATATTTACAAAAATAGACCTTAGAAAAAAGTGATGGAATAAAATGGGGCCTGTGCCATTTACTGTCACAAGCAGAGCTGTAGCTGTACGTTTGTGACGAGAGAACGGTGACAGGTGACATGACAATTGACTGCAGGCGACAAATTACAGCTTTATGTTACCCATTGCATTACAGTAAAGTAAGCACACACACCCCAGGAAACACGACAGGCGCCTTGGGGTAAATGTTCTAAAGCAAACACCATTTTAAACTACTATTATATAATCTGTAAAGAAACAATATGTTGGAAGATGACGACAAGCAAATGGATGAAGAAACCAGCAGCCAAAATGATATGGAGCACTGCTATAATACACTTGATAAGGCTCTGTTCCTATAATAAAGATCCCTGAACCCCCATCCCCCCCCCTCACATAATATAGTAAATCTTCTTTACATTCTTTGTTTCTTTTCTGTTTATTTTTTTACTCATGCCTTTGGAAACTGTCAGCAAGTAGGCTATTGCTGATGGGAAATCGTATTATGTCTTTATGTAAAATCTAATTTTACCTTGTGTGGCCAAGACAGCATACTGGGAGACATTAATAAAAGCTCTTGTACCCCGACCCAAAATCTGTAACAAGACCGCCACCTACCATTTTTATTTATAACACAGTGTCTTCAGGGTCCTAGTGCGACTACAACCTCTACACCCTCTATAGCTACGCCCCTCAGTGTAGTAACATATCGATATATGATGCACATTCACACATGTTTTAAAAATTGTCTCAAAAACCTATAAATAGGTAATGCTTGCATTATAAGAGCTAGTTCACACGGCGGATTTTGCGTGGCGAGTCCCGCTGCAAAACCCGCCGCACAACTATTCCTTCCAACGACAGAAAGATCCCTACCATCCCATAGAAAAATCAATGTGAGTTTCAGGCGGAATCCGCTCGAAGATCGAGCAGGATGCTTCTTTTTCCCGCTAGCTGAAATAATCAGCTAGCGGGAAGAAGAAGCGTCCGACTCCCATTGAAATGAATGGGAGGCGGAACTTTGTGACGGAATCCACCTGCAAAATTCCTCCTTGTGAACTCCTCCTTAGCGTTTTAAAGGGGTTGTCTCATTAGAGGCTCCAAAGACCACTGCCAAAGAGCTGATTTTCCAAGTGTAGTTGTTATTGGCTGCTTATATCTAGTACAGTGGCCACTACAGGGGAAATGTAGTATTACACGTAGCCATCTAATGAATGACCTGATGGACCGGGTCCGGCAGAGAAAGAACTGCCTCTGGTTGATGGCTCTCCACTCTGGTTCATAAAGTGGGGGACCTTCCTCTAGGACATTTATATTCCCTAAAAGAGAAAACCCCTTTAAAGAGGAAGACAGATCATTCAAAGCAAAATACCTTTGTGCACTCAAGGTACGGAAAACCGCTAGCCTAATTCTTTATTGTTTTTGGCTTGGTTTTCTTTATTAAAAAAATTAGCATTGTCCCCTGTTCATGTGGCCTGATAAAGGAAGGGTCCACAAGTTAGGCCACCCCTCTATTAGCCATCATACTATAAATCAGTAGTACATGTAAATATACAAAACTGTGTAAAACTTGTAAATGTTTACAAACCTTCTAAAAATCTGGAGTAGCACAATAAATTGAAGATGTTGAGCAGAGGACAGGAGGGAGTGAAGGGAGATGCAGCTGCAGTATCTTTCCCTTAGTTTGTTTATAAGGCTGCATACTGGGAGAGGGGTCCGAGCACTGAGACCCCCACTGATCGCTAAAACGAAGCTGCAGAAGTACATGTGTGACCGCTGAGCCGCTTGCCTTCTGTTCGGCTTTTCTCGGAAAGCCGATGTAGCGGTGTATGGGCTCAAAGACTTTCTATTCAGTCCGTACACCAACTGCTCGGCTTTCCGAGAAAAGCCGAACAGAAAGCAAGCGGCTCAGCGCTCACACGAGCACTTCTGCCGCTTCGTTTTGGCGATCAGTGGGGGTCTCCGTGCTCCGACCCCCGCCAATCAAAACTACTGACATGTCACTATGACATGTCTAAAGTTTATCAAATGTTTGGTTACCCTTTAAGATCCCGCTTTTTTTTTACCTGTTGTTATGGGACTTGTTCTTCTACACGTTAAGTGTAAATTCTATATTATCGAGTTATGTAATAAATTTGTAAACTGTGAAATATTAGGTAATTAAATAAAGTCATTTTAATTATATGGATTTGTGTGATGTCCTATACGCCTGCAGGTTGTGATATATAGGCATGGGATATTTGTGTATTCAAGTAACACACCAGCCTGCCTGCAGAGGAATGGAGAAAGAAAATATACCTATTCAAAAGGCAATACAATTTATGGCTGCACTACGTTAATATACATTTATAGCTGCTCAATAAATAGTGACATTTTGTTTATAGATTTTTTTATTGTATATTCTTATATCAGAAAGACATATTAACTGAAAATGAGTTTTTAGTGCAAATAATTTATCAAAAAATAAATAAACACACATGGGTAGCTGTAGACAGACAGACAGACAGACAGACAGACAGACAGACAGACAGACAGACAGACAGACAGACAGACAGACAGATAGATAGATAGATAGATAGATAGATAGATAGATAGATAGATAGATAGATAGATAGATAGATAGATAGATAGATAGATAGATAGATAGATAGATAGATAGGCAGGCAGGCAGGCAGGCAGGCAGGCAGACAGACAGACAGACAGACAGACAGATAGACAGATAGACAGATAGACAGATAGACAGATAGACAGATAGACAGATAGACAGATAGACAGATAGATAGATAGATAGATAGATAGATAGATAGATAGATAGATAGATAGATAGATAGATAGATAGATAGATATTTGATCAAAATTTGCGCTAAGAACCTCCCTATTGTAAGTAGATTTAGCAGTAATGCATATTTATTTATATTTAGTGGCTTAGGTTACATTGGTGTTCCCAGTGTGCTGTCGCCATTTTCTTGTGTGCTGTATACATTTGCAGTCATAGGCGTTTTTGAACCTGTATACACAATTGTTTCATTTTGTTGGAATGTGCTGATCAAACTTTCTTGTCTCTTATGTACTGCATATATATGGGGTTGGTGACTGTCTCCATTGTTGATCTTGCACTCCTCCCATTCTGCCCTGGGATATTTTAATTAGTTTAACCCCTTAGTGACCACCAATACGCCTTTTCACGTCGGTCACTAATGGGCCTTAGGCTAGGCTGACGCCTTTTAACGTTCGTCTAGTCTAAGTCCTGCACGGATCTCCCGTGCAGGCAGGAGCCGGGGCTCTGCTGTCTGATGACAGCTGAACTCCTGCTCCAACGCCCGCGATCGAAGTTTACTTCGATCGCGGCCGTTTAACCTGTTAAATGCCGCCGTCAATAGCGACCGCGGCATTTAACTTTGTTTACAAAGGGAGTGCGCTCCCTCTGTCACCCATCGGCGGCCCGCGAATGAAATCGCGGGTCTCCGATGGGGTGTCATGGCAGCCGGGGGCTTGATAAAAGCCTCCAGGTCTGCCCTGGACATATGCCTGTTAGGACGCGCCAGAGGCACGTCCTAACAGATTGCCTGTCAGATTTACACTGACAGGCAATAATGCTCTGGTATACGAAGTATACCAGAGCATTATATCAGCGATCTGAAGATCGCACAGTAAAGTCCCCTAGTGGGACTAATGAAATAAATAATAAATGTGAAATAAAGATTAATAATAAAAGTTACAGTAAAAAAAAAACAAAAAACATTTTTTTCCATAAAAAGTGGTTTTATTTAGTAAAAGTGTAAAAAAAAAAAAAAGTACACATATGTGGTATCGCCGCGACCGTAATGACTCCATTAATAAAGTTAATATGTAATTTAAACCGCAAGGTGAACACCGTAAAAAAAAAACGCAAAAAAACATGGCGAAATTGCAATTTTTTTCCATTGCCCCCAAAAAAGTCAGAATAAAAATGAATCAATAAGTCCCATGCACCCCAAAACAGTACCATTCAAAACTAGGTCTTGTCCCGCAGAAAACAAGCCCAAAAAATCACTACATTGATGGAAAAATAAAAAAATTACGGCTCTTGGAAAGCGACGATGCAAAAGCAAATAATTTTAGTTCAAAAGCGTTTTTATTGTGCAAAAGTCGTAAAACATAGAAAACCTCCACATATGTGGTATCGCCGTAATCGTACCGACCCATAGAATAAAGGTAACATGTTATTTACGTCGCACAGTGAACGGCGTCAATTTAAAAACGCATAGAACAATGGCGGAATTTCAGTTTTTTTTTATAATCCCCCCCAAAAAGGTTAATAAAAGATAATAAAAAATGTTTATGTACGCAAAAATGGTGCTATTAAAAAGTACAACTAAGCCCGCAAAAAACAAGTCCTCATGCAGCTATGTAGACGAAAAAAAGAACAAAATTATAGCTCTTTGAATGCGACTATAGAAAAACGAATAAAATAGCTTGGTCATTAGCGCCTAAAATGGGCTGGTCACTAAGGGGTTAATGCTGGTTCCTACCATCCCCAGATATATTTAGGCTTGGTCCCTGTTCCGGGTGTATGTGCAGGGTAGGTCCCCACCTCATAGGGGTCACCTTGTCGTGGCAGGTGGGCCCACACAATTTGATCAAAATGTGCGCTAAGAATCTTACTATTGTAAGTAGATTCATCAGTAATGCATATTTATTTATAGTGCTTAGGTGGCATTAGTGATCACAGAGTGCTGTCGCCATTTTTGGATATTAGATTAATAGATACAGTGAAGGAAATAAGTATTTGATCCCTTGCTGATTTTGTAAGTTTGCCCACTGTCAAAGACATGAACAGTCTAGAGATAGATTATATAAAAAAAAAAAAAACTGAAAATCACATTGTCAAAATTATATCTATTTATTTGCATTGTGCACAGAGAAATAAGTATTTGATCCCTTTGGCAAACAAGACTTAATACTTGGTGGCAAAACCCTTGTTGGCAAGCACAGCAGTCAGACGTTTTTTGTAGTTGATGATGAGGTTTGCACACATGTTAGATGGAATTTTGGCCCACTCCTCTTTGCAGATCATCTGTAAATCATTACGATTTCGAGGCTGTCACTTGGCAACTCGGATCTTCAGCTCCCTCCATAAGTTTTCGATGGGATTAAAGTCTGGAGACTGGCTAGGCCACTCCATGAGCCATTTTTAATGTCCTGGTGGAGGGAAGGAGGTTGTCACTCAGGATTTGACGGTACATGGCTCCATCCATTCTCCCATTGATGCGGTGAAGTAGTCCTGTGCCCTTAGCAGAGAAACACCCCCAAAACATAATGTTTCCACCTCCATGCTTGACAGTGGGGACGGTGTTCCTTGGGTCATAGGCAGCATTTCTCTTCCTCCAAACACGGCGAGTTGAGTTAATGCCAAAGAGCTCAATTTTAGTCTCATCTGACCACAGCACCTTCTCCCAATCACTCCCAGAATCATCCAGATGTTCATTTGCAAACTTCAGACGGGCCTGTACATGTGCCTTCTTGAGCAGGGGGACCTTGCGGGCACTGCAGGATTTTAATCCATTACGGTGTAATGTGTTACCAATGTTTTTTTTGGTGACTGTGGTCCCAGCTGCCTTGAGATCATTAACAAGTTCCCCTGTGTAGTTTTCGGCTGAGCTCTCACCTTCCTCAGGATCAAGGATACCCCACGAGGTGAGATTTTGCATGGAGCCCCAGATCGATGTCGATTGACAGTCATTTTGTATGTCTTCCATTTTCTTACTATTGCACCAACAGTTGTCTCCTTCTCACCCAGCGTCTTACTTATGGTTTTGTAGCCCATTCCAGCCTTGTGCAGGTCTATGATCTTGTCCCTGACATCCTTAGAAAGCTCTTTGGTCTTGCCCATGTTGTAGAGGTTAGAGTCAGACTGATTAATTGAGTCTGTGGACAGGAGTCTTTTATACAGGTGACCATGTAAGAGCTGTCTATAATGCAGGCACCAAGTTGATTTGGAGCGTGTAACTGGTCTGGAGGAGGCTGAACTCTTAATGGTTGGTAGGGGATCAAATACTTATTTCTCTGTGCACAATGCAAATAAATATATATCATTTTGACAATGTGATTTTTTGTTTTGTTTTTTTATGTATAATCTATCGCTCACTGGTAAGATTAACCTAGCCTAAAAATTCTAGACTGTTCATGTCTTTGACAGTGGGCAAACTTACAAAATCAGCAAGGGATCAAATACTTATTTCCTTCACTGTAGATACAAAAATAGAATCTAGCAGCACAAGCTTAACTGGTTCCCGACCGCTGGCTGTGTTTTTACGGGTGCCGTTACTGACAGACGGTCTTACTAGACCCAGCACAGCCCTGTTAGTAACAATCGTCACTATGAGAGGGCTGATTCCCCTGCTGTGCAGCTCCAGTTACAGTGGAAAAGATGGTGTAAAAGAAAGAAAAAAAAATACATAAAGTTCCCCAAAGGTCTTTTTTGAGCAAAGTGAAAAAAAATGTAATAATAAATACACATAAAATACCCACCCCCCCCCCCCCCCCAAAAAACGTTCCCCTCCCACCGCCAATCATTGTCGTAACGCTAGCCCGGACCCAATTACCCTAATATAGACATGTAATATATAAAAATTTACGGTAGACAATGACGATCACAAATAAAAGGTCTATTTTAGTGTAAAACTGTTATTACCAAAAAAAAAAATAGCTGAAACGTAAAAAGGCTTATTTTTTTACTATTATTTTCAAACTTTAAGAATAAAAATTCTAAAATAGCAAAAAACGATAAAAAAATAAACCTGCATTGTCTATGGAAAAAAACATCACAAAAATCACGTCGTTAGCTCAACAACTAAAAAAGTTATAGCCATTTAACTAATACGTGCTAAAAAGGGCTAAACGGTGTCTGGTCCAGAAGGCGCAAAATAGCCCGGTCCTGAACTGGTTAAATGGAAGGGGTTGCAAGCCTTAGGGAACAGACAGGCTTGAGGAAGGCTCAGATTGTGTGAGCCAAAACGTTGCACTTTTGGGGTCAATAAAGCGCCCTCTTTATTTTACCATAATCCTTTGTAAGTGTTGCCTATTTACTGTAGATAGATAGATAGATAGATAGATAGATAGATAGATAGATAGATAGATAGATAGATAGATAGATAGATAGATAGATAGATAGAGATATTTCCAAACGAATAGGCAGCACAACACAGTTTCCAATTCAGTGAAAAAGGTTTATTCACCCGTACGTCAGTGCAACGTTTCAGCCCACATGGGCCTTTCTCAAGCATGTTGTGCTGTGCTGCCTATTCGTTTCTAAATATATATGTGGGACTGCAGCCTGAGGTCCTAAGGCTTGTGCACACACAACTACGCATACTTTGCGTGTATATGTGCTGCTCTTCCTTTTTATAATAGATATATACAAAATCTAGCAGCACCGACTTGCTTGAGAAAGGCTCTAGTGGACGGAGCTGAAACGTTGCACGGGCAATAAAGTACCCACCCTTTTTCACTTTGATCTTTGGAGTTGCTGCTCATTTTTTGACAGATAGATAGTGTAAAGGATCTGCCAGACACAGCTTCTGTGTCGACGCCCGTGGTTAATCAGTCTGCATCTGCTCCGAGGTCTGATAGAGTGACTCGATCTGCTACCACTCAGGCTGGTAGGCTGAGGAGTGGGAGAACCTATCGCAGCCTGGTCAGACGGTTCTAGCTCCCGCCCTCGGTCTATGTATACATTCATTTGCTTCTTGTCGCTGCCTGTGATTCTCTCTGGTTTCCTGGCTCTGCTATTCCAGCTATTACTATTGACCGCAGCTTCATTTTGACCCTGGCTTTACGGACTGTTCTCCTGCTCTGCGTTTGGTACCTCGTACACTTCTGGTTTGACTCGGCTCGTTCACTACTCTTGTTGCTCACGGTGTTGCCATGGGCAACTGCCCCATTTCCCTTAGCTTCTGTGTACCCTTGTCTGTTTGTCTCTCATGCACGTATTTAGCGTAGGGACCGTCGCCCAGTTGTACGCCGTCGCCTAGGACGGGTCGTGAAGTAGGCAGGGACTGAGTGGCGGGTAGATTAGGGCTCACCTGTCTGTCTCCTTACCCCGTCATGATAGATAGATGCAGGTTCATTCTTAAAAATGCAAAAAATAAAATCATCTAAATATATAACATTAATTCCCCTTCTTCATCTTGAGGATAAAGCATGTAATAATAATATACAGTAGTGCTTTCTGTAATTTCTGTACATTCTCCGCATCTCCCTTGATATTCCGTTTCTCATCCCTCCATCTGTCTCTCTCACAATTCTACTAAATAAAGACCCTTTTCATTTCCATAGAAAGTCAAGGGACGGCAGTTAATTAGCGTGCGCTACGCTGTGCCCATATGTCCAGGTGTCTCTGTCAAAGCGCAGACTAAGGATAATACATTGTTAATTCCAACAGCCAAGAGAGGATTCCCATTGTGAACAGGACAGGTTTACTTTATGCCTGTTTCATCCTTTTTACTGATTTTGTGTAATGATAAAAGGGATGTTTTTAAAAAAAAAATGTTTTAACATTTGACATTACATTCTTTTGAGAAGTAGATTTGAATGTAGGTCGGATATGTTGTTCTGCTGACCCTAAGGCCCTGTTCACACTGAGTTTTTTGGCGCTGAGTCTGACGCGGTATTAAAATACTGCAGAAATCGCCCCACCCCCACATTGATTTCAATGGGCGGCAAAGGCATTTTTTTCCCCCGGTTGGCTTCTGGCATGCAAAGAAAAGTGGCATGTCCTTTCTTGCCGTGGCTTCCGCCTCTGACCAACCATTGAAATCAGAGAAAACCTGCGACATGTGTTTGAGCATTTTTTGCTGCGGTTTTTTTGCCCACGGTCCTTGCATTATTTTCAATGGCCACGGGCAAAAAACGCTGTAAAAAAATTCCTGAAGGAATTCTGAAGCAGATTTTTTCTGCCTGCAAAAAAACTCTGTGTGAACAGGGCCTTTTAGGGTTGTCCATCTGGAACATTTTAGAAAAAATGAATGGAAACCACCACTACCAGTTTATATCTCAGGAGCCTGTAGGCAGTGATTGTCTGGCGACTTAGACTCCGCCCATCACGTAGGCCACACCTTAAATTACATATGACTCTTGTTTATCTTCTCTTAAAAAATAAGCAGAACATGGTGGTGCGCGCCAAACTACCTTTAGCGCCCTCTATAACCTTCCCTTTGTTCCCTCCCAGGTATCGTCCTCTCACGTAGCTAAGCTTTATTTATTTCTCCCGAGGCATAGATTGAGTTTGCTGCCGTAGCACTGTATCTAAATACCATTGCCAAGGCAGGATGGCTGGTTGGCACCCCCCCCCCTAGCACTTGCACCCCTCAAGCTACTCCCCCGGTTACCCCTCTGAAAATGTAATCTGTTCTTCCACATGGCAATGCTGCCTCAACAGGTAGAATTGTTAAATTAGCTTTGATTGTGAAAAGAGAAGAAAACATCTCCTAACTCCAAAAAAGTAAACCAATGTTTTTGCAAAAAGTTTCTCAAAGTTTTAAGTAGATTTAAACTGTGAAATGTTGTAAAAATGAAGTGGCTTGATTTACAAAGAAAGACATTGTGTGTCGTAAAATCCGGAACACAAATAACATTTCCTTTTGTTAAATAAAGACGTTTTTAATTTGTATTGTAAATCTGGTGTTAGTGAGAAGAAATGCAGAATAACTCAACGTCATGAAAATTCAGGTCAAATACATTTTTCATTTAAACGGCCCAGATCATGTGAAGGGGACAAAAGCCCCCCAACGATATACCATAGGGTGATTCTGCAGTTTGGGGTGTAATATGTCCTTGATTTTGGTTTCCCCAGCTCTGTGCATGTGAAACAAGTAAAGTTTTTTTATTTCGATTTGCTCCATCGGTGTCATAATATATGTTCCTGCATAAACCGAGCAGAACAATTTGGTTACTCTGTATGAAAAATATGCAAAATTCCTAATTGAATTGTGCAGGGGCTGTTGATCAGCAGCGTCGCTCTGAGGCTCGCCCTCCACCGTCTGAGAGGCAGCTTTCGATCTTATATTCGCTGGCACAAATCTCCACAATACATTTTACATTTTAATATTCGTTTTTCTCAAGAGATGATCGGAAATTGACGCTGGGACAGACACAAACCTCAAATGGAAATTTCAATTTAAACAGTATTAGGCGTGCGCTCTGTGTGCTGGTCCTCTAGTACTGCGCTGCGTGATAACATGGCAAAGCCATTCGTTACTTAACCCCATAAAGACCAGGCCGACATTTTCCCGTTTTTGTCTTTCAGCAGCCATAATTTTTTGAATTTTTCATTGACGTGGCTGTATGAGGCCTTATTTAAGCAGGGGAATTTTTTTTTTCTGCACAGATTGGGGGTAAAAGAAGTTTACGGTATGTTATTTATTTTTGAGGTGTGAATATGGGAAAAAGTGATTTTCTGCATTTTTGGTTTATTTTTTTTATCTCATTCATGTTTCACGCTAAATAACCTGTTAAGTTATTTCTTCAGGTTATTACGGTCGTTTAGATACCTATTATGTGTAGGTTTCTTGTTTTTATGTAATGCATATGTATATTTTATGCAAAATAATGACTTTTTTGGGGATATTTTTGCATTTATTTCGTTTCTGCTAATTTTGAATTCCATGAAGGGATAACTTTATTTACAACTTTATTTTTTACTTATAATGTATTAGCTCCTGTATATTAATACATTATACTGTGTCACTATGACATCACATAGTGTGGCCTAAAGGCAGACATACTGAGAAGACAGCCCTGCGTCTTCTAGGCCCCAGGGCTGACTGCTGAGGGTTCCCCCAGTCTCCGATCAGGTCACCGGGTTTCTGGTGATGCGATCGAAGAAGGGAGCCCCCTTTGATCATGCCGCGGTCGAGGACTGTGGCGATCAAAGGGTTAAACAGCTGGGGTCAGAATTTTTTTCTGCCCCCGGCTGTACTCAAAAGGCTTCTCTAAGTACAGATGCTGTAAGTTACAGCTCCTGCTTAGAGAATGAGCGCTCCTTGGAGCGCTCATATGCCTTTTTTTACAGCAAAATCAAAAGACATCGCTGTAGACTGGGGACGTGCACTACCTGCCATCAAAAGACAGTGGATGGTAGGGAAGGGGTTAAAGGAATTCTCCGCTTTGGACAATCTGTACTTGTTAGAAGGGTCCCTTGACAATAAGCAGATCACATATTATCTCTCAGCTAGGACTCTGAGCGATCAGCTGTAATCTGTGTGGAAACCTGACAGTAAGTGTTCAATTTCTCTGCAGCACCACCGCAGGGGAAAATAAGCATTACACAATGTCCATTCATATCAATAAGTTGTCTGTGTAATGCAGGACAGGTTCTCCAGAACAAGAGACACTCTATGTAACCTCTCTCAACCTTGGCCGAGAGATGTGGATCCGAAACAGAAGACCCCCCCCCCCTCTAATAACTCAGAATTCCCTAATAGGGTATATGAAAATAAACTAGACTACCCCTTTAGAAAACTCATACCAAAACCATATGGCAAGTCAAAGCACCTGAAAGCCAAGTGTATTATAAAAATATACTGCATTATTTTCTCAGATTATAAAATCTTTGGTTTACGGTGTCATTTTAGAATTTTGAGCTTGGGTTAAAGATTTGGGCTTGGACTGATTCGGAAGATTGATTGAATATTATACAGGTCCTTAAGAAAGTGTTTGTCCGTATGTAGAAAAGGGCCTTTTGCAAGACGATATGTACCATGGAAGCAGATCTTGCAGATGCTATAGTGTATTTGAAAAAAGGGTCCCCATGCATTATTATTGCATTCCTATTGCTATTGTGGGATGAGAACCTGTGCATGATCCCCTCCCCAGAGGAACTGCATTGTTAGCAAAGAAGGGGGTAAGGAATTGGCCCAAGGTTAATGGAAAAGGAATGGAGATGAAACAAGCACTAAGCCCTTCTGGGCTTCTTGGTGGGAAGAACCTAGCACAATTATAGGGGTCCATTTTAGTATTCCCTTCTATGTACACCACTGGCCCATTGACTTTTTATGATTTAGAAATTCATTTGAGAATGTTGGATTGCAAATAAGGTGGGTTGTTTCTTTCACCTCTACGTGACTTTCTTCCCGTTACAATAAAAATCAAGGCTAAAAACTTCTCTTGAAATTGGCACCTGCACTTCTTCATCATCCAAGACTCATGAGTTGGATTTCCAATTCAACCTCAATCTAAGTATGTGGTCCATTATTTGATGAATGTATGTGTATCATCAAGTCTTTCTGGTTGTCAGAAGTCCTTAATATTTTTCCAGGCACAAGATATTTTTGTCACCTTCGACACAATGGACCATGAATGGAGAGTTTTTGACCTAAAAAGGCAGGCATATATGAGAGATGTTCTACAGGCAACTGTATGGAAAATAAGATTTTGCCTTATTGGAGAACCACCTCCTTTTCTATCGTGAACGTCACTTGAAAAAGCAAAAATATAGAGTTGAAAAAATGGGCGCAATAATAAAAATTAGGAATAATGAATACAGAAAAAAAAAGCTTCATAGAAACGATGTGTTAGTCAATTCGCCCCAAACCAGTGATAATCTCTTGCACTCAATGACGCAACTAGCGCGCCCTGATGATGTAGGTCCCGGCAGCATATTTAAGGAGTCCGGCTTGTCACCATTGCCTGTGGATTAAGGTAGTTCTTCTGTTCTAGTTTACTTGTGTTTGATCGTGACTGACCATGACCCTAAACTCTCCTCGGGAATTTGATCTGATCTTGCTCCTTCGGATTTGTCGTCTGGTCCGTGTAGTCAGATCTCTTGGTTTTGGCCTGATAGCCTGTCTCCTGTTTACGTTTCCATCTTATCCTCTGGTTTGTGGCATCCTGACCACTTAAGTGGTGATGACCCATGGCTTTGTTCCGGACTTCCCTTCTGCTCCAGACGTTTCTAGCAGTGTACCCGCTGCCAATTCGTGACTACTTTGAAGGCCGAGACCTGGGATTCCGGCTTCGAAAGTCCATACTTCTTCCAAGTATTAAGGGGAAAAAGTGGAGATTCTGTGGACTAGTTTAGCCAGCAACAAATCCATTGCGACTCAAGGATCAAATACAAATTAGAAAGTTTTCCCATCTCCATTGGCAACACGGCTTTGTCATACAAAAGAGAAGAAACTGTCCAGTAGGTCTCACCATTCTTGTGTTCTTCAAGGGTTGACAATGGGAAATGAAGAAGTCCTTGACTCTCCTTTACCTGTATTGTAAATTAAAAGGTTTCTGGTGGTGTGAATAGGAAGGAGCAGGGGGATTTTTGTGATGGTCAAACAGAGAGTTATGGCCCATCCTTAGTTACCTAAGGATAGGCCATTCATTTTAAAAAGCCTGGATAACCCCTTTAAAAACAGCAACGCACAATGAATTCCCTGTATTAAAATAAATAAATAAATAATGAAAGGT
Source organism: Rhinoderma darwinii (assembly GCF_050947455.1). Lineage (NCBI taxonomy): Eukaryota > Metazoa > Chordata > Amphibia > Anura > Rhinodermatidae > Rhinoderma > Rhinoderma darwinii. Next base: position 90,764,545 of record NC_134696.1, read on the forward strand.
TATGTCCACCTTTGCAACCATTTGTATTGCTATAATGAATAAAAAAATGAAACAACTCTAAAAAACTTGATTGTTTTGTGTTCACAGCTTCTATGCAGACCTTTGTGTCTCCATGGTAACAGACTACAAACAAAGTCTGTACAGTCTGATCCTGCAGTCATACTCTCTTCTATATGTCCCTTACTTCTTACTAACATACAATAAGAAGTTACCAAGAAGAGGGGCAGAGGCAGTGGAGTAACAAATGATTGCAGAATCAGACTACACTCAGGGTTTTGTTTGTAGTCATCTGTAAACCTGGAGACACATAAGTCTGCAAAGAAGCTGTATACACAAAACAATTATCTGAATTGCATGTACCTCCATAGCTCAATAAAAGCATAGCACAATGACGTCATAACTATATAGAATTGTTTTGAAATATTGTATCTCTTAACCTTAACATTTTTTTTTAAATATATATCTGAAAATGAGCTGTAGTATCTCCAACAAATCTATTCAAAGAGGAATTATCTGCAGAACTGACTCCTGGATGACCCAACAGGAGTGCATTAATGATCAGGATTGTGTATTTATAGTCTAGAGGTTGTACTGGAGAGCCAGTGGCCATTGTGTTATAATAATGTCTTCAATGTATTCTCTCTAGTGCTATATATTCACAGGCTGACAGTGGTACTTCATTGTGTGACCACATATCATCGAGCTCCTTACAAGCAGCTTTCTAATGAAGTGCAATAAGAATGTCACCAGTTACTTGTGAAGTCTAAGGCTTAGTTCATACAGAGTTATTTGGTGCTGTTTTTGACATGGAAACCATGCCAAAAAATGTCCGAAAACACCCCCTATTGATTTTATTAGGAGGCGGAGGCTTATTTTTTCCCACGATTGGAAAAAACTCTAGAGAGAAAAAGATGCATCATGCGTTTTCTTTAGGCGTTTCCATCGCCTTGTCGTGGCAGATGGGCTCACACAATTTGATCAAAATGTGTGCTAAGAACCTCACTATTGTAAGTAGATTCAGCAGCAATGCATATTTATTTATTTATAGTGTTTAGGTGTCATTAGTGTTCACAGAGTAATGTCCATGGGCGTTGCTAGGGTCTTAAAAGATAAGGGGCACAAGCCCCGAGACATATATTTACCCCCCAAAAAAAGAAATACATTTTTACATGCATATCAGAGATAGCATATCTGTAAGAATAAGTCCCCCATAGCTACAATGCTGGCTAGAATTGGATGCATTATCTCAGTGGACAGTATTACACACGATAGGCTTGGATACATGGCCACAGCAGACAGTATCACACATGATAGGCATAGATATAGGGCCCCAGCAAACAGTATCCAGTGGCGGATTATGAGGCTGCTAATGGGGAGGAGGGGCGGGCTGAGAGGGAATAGGGCCGCACCGTCCGCCCTGCTGCCTCTCTAAGGGGGCGGCGCTGCAACTGAAACCAGCCACCGCCACCCCCTCCTGCACTAATTGACCTGCGTGTATCTGCGTAAGCGCTGAATGGCCGGGTACGTTCCGTGCCCGACCATTAAGCGCCTTACAATTATGCTTATTGGCAGGGCAGAATGAGTTGTCCCGCCAATCAGCGCCTTTCAACTTGTTGAAAGGCGCTGATTGGCGGAGGAAGTCATTCTGCCCTGCAAATCATCGCACCGCTTCCATTGTTGAAGGGCGCTGATTAATGGGGCATGTCATTCTGCCCTGCCAGTCAGCACCTTTCAACGACGCAAGCGGCGCGATGGCGTCGCTCAGCCTCAGTAGGCCTGCATTGACACAGGACGGCGCGGGAACGGGATCACGGTGAGTATGTCAATTTTGTTGTTTTCAACTAAAAAGTGGGGGAGGCATTATCTACAGGAGGGGGGGCTATATGTGGGACACAATCTACAGTGGAGGCTTTATGTGGGACACAATCTTCAGGGGGACTATATGTAGGGCACTATATACAGGGTGCGCTATATGTAGAGCGCAATCTACAGGGGGCTATATGTGGGGCACAATCTACAGAGGAAGCTTTATGTGGTACACAATCTACAGGAGGACTATATGTAGGGCACTATATACAGGGGGAGCTATATGTAGAGTACTATCTTCAGGGGGCCATATGTAGAGCTCTATCAACAGGGGGGGCTATATGTGCGGTACTATCTACAGGGGGCTCTATGGAGGCACTATCTAAGGGAGCACTATCTACAAGGGGGCTCTATGGGGGAACTATCTACAGGGGGCTCTATGGGGGCACTATCTAAGGGAGCACTATCTACAAGGGGGCTCTATGGGGGCACTATCTACAGGGGGCACTATGTGTGTGTGTGTGTGTGTGGGACACAGTGTATGGTGCTATTATAATCAGGGACACAGTGTTTGGTGCTATTATAATCAGGGGCACAGTGCATGGCGTTATTATAATTAGAGGTGCAGTGTATGGTACTATTATATATAAGAACGTATTGTGCGGAACCATGATAACTTTATCTTTGTTTATAGATGCAAAAAAATTTGAAAAGTGAGAAGCCCAAGACATCTGAGCGGACAACTGCAGAAATGGGTCGAGGCCGGGAGAAGTCATAGAGGTCTGGACCGGATGGAGAAAAAAGAGAAAAGAGGTACTCTGGCTCTGGGGAAGCCCCTGACATCTCTACTAGTACCCTGCCTGGGATGCTGCTCTGCTCCTGACATCACTATTCATATATGGACAGTGATGTCTGGGTCTTCCCCAAAGATGGAGTCCCGAATCAGAGCTGCTTCTAGCGCTCTTCCTGTGACTCCTTCTCTCCTCCTGGCATCACTGTCCATATATGGACAGTGATGTCAGGGGCAACCCCAGAGCCAAAGTCCCAGGTAGAGCTCTACTAGCACTCTGCCTGTAGGTCTGTAGCCTAGTAAATGGCAGAGTAGGGAGCTACTTCCCTGTTCTGCCATAGCATTCAATAGTATCTGCATCCTAAGGACGCAGATACTATTGAATGTGGCATCGCTACCGCTGTAGCAGCCATAGCGGCTGCTAGCAGGGCCACTGGGCACTGACACAGTGGGCGGCATTGGACCCCTGATGCTGCGGGCCCCCTAGCAGCCGCTAGGGCTGCTACAGCGGTAGTTGCGCCACCTCCTAGACAGGGGCTCCCTTTAGAAGCAGAATCCAGTTGGCAACACTTTGGCCGGGGATTCCACTCCTGGAGGAGCCATGATGGCAGCCGGACATGGTAGGCAACAGCACCCTCCCCACTGCTGCACCAAAGCTGGATATGTCATTGCTTAAAGAGAATGTATCACCTATATATTTTTTTCCCTTAATGAAAACTAGATGGTGAAACATAATAAAAAAATAATTGTTGTAGAGAGAGAGAGGGAGGGAGAGAGAGAGAGAGAGAGAGAGAGAGAGAGAGATGTTACCTATCATTGTAATCATCTGCATGAGATGATAATGAGATTACTCCTGAGAAGTGATCTCTACAGAGCAGGAAGGGTCAATCTATTGTGAGGCTCAGTGGCTAGAAGGAAAACTGCATGATTTTAGGGTCATTTTATAATATAGAAAATGAAAGAAATCGTAAAAATAAGTTAAACATAAAAACTTGAAGAGATCAGATCCTACAATTCAACAATCAGGGAGATTTAATCTTTAGACCATGGGGACCCTCCAAGAATTATTTAATCTCATAATACACCAAAAAGAAATTAAATATATCACAACCAATTGCAGTATAATAGATAAAACTAGCCTGATGTGTCATAATCTGTATATATACAGATTTCCAAACTTGGACATCCTCCTCTTCACCTATTATTTATGTATCATTATGGACATTCACAAGACCTTTGTCAATGGACTACACTTTTTTTTCAGTTGGATTTGCCCTTAAATCTCCCCCCTACACACACAAACAAACTAGGACTCCATACTTAACTGTCTATTGCCCGGCGCTTCCCTCCCACCATGCCTACAAACAATGGACCATCATGAACCTTCTTAGGGCTGCCTCTGCACTGGACTGTACTATCTCTCTCTGTTCACTTGGACTTGCTCACAACTCCACCCTCACACACATGCACACACACACACACACACACACACACACACACACACACACACACACACACACGCACACACACACAGACTTTCTACCACCTCCCCTGGACTCTATCTCTATTCCCTTGAGCTGACTTTCTTCCCACCCCACATACTGGACAACAATGGACCATCAAAGACCTTCCTAGGACTACATCTGCTAATTGACTGCAATTTCTGTTCACTTAGACTTGCCCCCAACCCTCTTACATCACAGATACACTAGGACTACCTCCTCTTTGGGACTGCACTATCTCTGTTGAGATGTACTTGCCCCCAATCCGACACCATTACACACACTTGGACTACCTTCTCCACTGGACTTCTCTAACTCTGCTTATTTGAAGTTGCCCCAAGACCCTTCTAAACATACACACTAGGACTACCTTCTCCACTGGACTGCGTTATCTCTATTCTCTTGAACTGACTTTCTTCCCACCCTACATACTGGACTACAATGGACCATCAAAGACCTTCTTAGGTCTTCCTGTGACACTTGACTGCAATCTCTGTTCACTTAAACTTGCCCCCAAACCTACACCACAGATACACTAGGACTACCTCCTCTTTGGGACTGCACTATCTCTGTTGACATGTACTTGCCCCCAACCCGACACCATTATACACACTTGGACTTCCTCCACCACTGGACTTCTCTATCTCTACTCATTTAGTGGTGCCCCCAACCCCCTTCTACACATACACACTAGGACTACATCTTCCATTGGAGTAGGCTATCTCTATTCCCTTGAACTGATTTCCTTCCCACCACTTCTACTCGACAACAATGGACCATCATAAATATTTTTAGGACTACCTCTGCCACTGGACTGCACTGTCTCTTAAATTAATATACAAATATGTACTAGGACTAATAACTCTATTGGACTGCATTGTAAAATGTTAACGCCAAAGTATTGCACTTGGTAAAGAGGTGCTTTATTACAAGATGAGTTGTGCCAAGCTGTATAACACGGTGATAACCTGGTTGCTCGGGTTTGCAGTCATGTAGTTCAAAAACATAACAACAGAGAGAACAAAAATCAGTCCGTCCTATGATGAATTAGACCACTATGCCGCTTCTCGTAACTGCAGAACAGTTTCACTTGCAAAATGCTCCCCTGGTACATGGACAGCCCCGAGGAACATTTTGTGACCAAGACTGTGATGCAGTTACCCATAATAAGCTGTACAGTAAGTAATTCAATTTGGCTCAAATGCCTCTGTGCCTTACAGGAAAATATACATTTTTTACAACAGCTTTATAAACGCCTGGAAATGGCACTAGACATAAATAGATAGACTTCTCCCTCGGCCTGAAACCTTTTATTTGCTTCATTAACAATTTTATTTATTGTGTATACACTTGGAGGAAATGTTCATTTTTCTGCTGCTCAGCTTATTTGTAGGATGTAGACATAGAGGCCCAAACAAAAAGTCATCTACATATAAGTAATTATAGATTGAAGCACAAAATTAAAGGGGTGTTAAGGTATATGGATGTCATAGTTGGGGTAGGTCCCTTTAAGATCCCCCTCTATTGACCATAGCTCACAAAGAATGACTATTGCGCTGATGGATCCAGCCCCATCATATATTATGCCTAATGCACACGACCATGTGTGCCGCACGAGTCTAGTCCGTGATCCGTGGAAGATACGACATGTGTTTTCACAGACCCGATTCACCCGATAAAGTGAATGGGTCTGTGAAACTATCGGGTGCCATTCAGATGCTGTGAAAAATATCCCGAGTGGCACTTGGTCGTGTGCAACTGGCATTACTGGTCGTCCACTTATTTGAATGGCCGCACGTGATATTACATTTCCCCTTTATAGTCACTACAAGTGAAAGGTCTGACTAGCTGCACCTTCCTCCAGTGATATGAGCGGTTTCAGATGCCGTACTTGTGATCAGCTGATTGTCTGGCCCGCGTGAATTAAAAAAAAAAGGGTAGTTTTACTGAGATAACGCTTTTAAGTCCGCTAATACAGGAACATTAATCTGGTATTCGATGGACCTTCGAGTAAAATATTCTGTAAAATTGTAAAATATTCTGAATTATCAAATAAAGAAAGCTAAATAAAACTAAAATCAAAATGAACTGCTAATATGTTATATACTACTACTACTACTACTACTACTACTACTACTACTACTACTACTACTAATACCACTACTACTACTACTACTACTACTACCACTACCACTACTACTACCACTACTACTACCACTACTAATACCACTACTACTACTACTACTACTACTAATACCACTACCACTACTACTACCACTACTACTACCACTACCACTACCACTACCACTACTACTACTACTACTACTACTACTAATACCACTACCACTACCACTACCACTACCACTACTACTACTACTAATACCACTACCACTACCACTACCACTACCACTACTACTACTACTACTACCACTACCACTACCACCACTACCACTACCACTATTACTACTACTACTACTACTAGAATAGACAACTGTGGAATAGACAATCATTTGTTTAGTAGCTCTAAGTACTCGCGGACTCATGGACATAGCATCCAATTGGTTGTAGTAAAAAAATAAATAAAGTTAGAGCATTGTTTTTTTTGTTTTTTCTCCCATTCATTTCTCTACCCCCCCTCCCTTCAATGGCGCCCCAGGCAGTCACCTACATTGCCTACCCCTCATCCCGCCCATGCTTATAGAGTCTGGGTACTGTGACACGTACAAATCCAAGGATGCTGCTGCAGGGTAACGTAGTATTACATGCTGGCCATTCATATGAATAGCTTACCAGGTTATACATGGGCCAGGTCATCATGACATCACCCGTTTAAGCCAGGCTCTGCCATTTATAAGGCACCTGTGAACTGAAGGAAAAGTTTGCAAGAGTTTTTGGAAATAAGTGATGATACAAGATCACAGCCTTCAGCAATGTCAACTTCCCACATGTATCTGTGACGTATCAGAAGATCATATTGACCGGATGTCTCCTTTAAAGTTGGCCAATAAATCGGTTCTTTCCCGAAACATCAATGGTTGAACCATTGTCTTCAAACAGGAGTTTAATAAAGAACAGAAACTTTTATTACTATGTTTAAAGTAAACACATTTTCTTCTTCAAACCCTTTTAGTTGTGTCTCCTTCACAATGAGCCATCTGTGACATTGAGATGACCTTCCAGATTTCGTTCTCCATCTGTTTCGATCATTACCTTTTCCTCCTTACTCCATTACACACAGGAGAGCTGCTTTCCCACTCCTGGACACAGCGGGTCACCAGGGCAATAGACCATTATCTAGTAATAATGTTTCCAAGAGATTGAAAACAAAAGCAGAAGTTCGTAGTTCTTGCCATTCGGCAGACTGATAAAGGAGCCTAGGAAGATGAGTTCAGTATGAGGCAAATTAATGTGAAGACACAACGGGGAAGAGGAAGATGTATAAATACTATAGTATAGCTCTGACAACTGCGGGTGATGATTAATCAATGTATTTTCTATTCCTCTCATGTAATGCTAGATAGTAGAGTAGGGAAAAATTAGACCTCATAAGTACGATCACGGACTCTGCAACTCATAAAATAAGTCCAAAAGTTTTATCGAAATGTCTTTTTCATATTTGTCATGCTTAGGGCTTATGCACATGACCATATTAAGGTTGTATTTTGTATGAAATTTATAGTACTGTAGGTCTGATATAGAGGTCAATGAGGCCCCTACTGTACTTCTGTATGGCTCCAATATCATATCAGGGGCAAACGCAGAATTTTTATAGGGAGATATTCAAGTGCATTGGTGCCCACAATGGAGACTGAAAAATGGCCCTCTTGCAGACTATTGGCAAGGGTCTATAGGTCTATTACATTGCAATGTATGTTGGATGAATGCGCTGGGAAATGGTCCTGACATATACACCAAACGTCTTCATAGGGCCTCATCGACCCAACATATGCCTAAAGTGTGTCCTTTGTGAATAGAGCCTAACCCAGATTTCACCTAATACTCCAGGGGTTAGTGGAGACTGTACAGAGCAGGAAGAAGTAGCTATTATTTTTTTATACTAAAATAAAATAATTCCAAAATTATTCGTAGGGTTCAGAGCTCTGTTTTTGTAATAATTTTTTTCAATTTTTTTAATCTGAAAAACATGGCTGTTTTTTGTTTTATACCAAAAACAGGACCACACCTATCCACAGGTTATGCCAGTGATGTAAATGGGGCTGAACTACAATATCAATTCACTGTATTAAATAGTATATATAATTGTGCTCCCACAATATAGAAAAATTTGGAAATTCACTGAAGTGACATTGAGTAAAATATACCTTTTATTATAGTAACTCGCTAAAAACAGGGGTAACACACCACTGTGAAAAAAGCCCCACCGTGTATATTAAAAAATGTATTAAACAATAAACACTGAATCATTTAGATAAGTATATCTCAGTATTTATAACAATATTCACCGGAATCAGCATTTAACCTGGGCACAACAATAGTACGAGCCCCAAGAACACACCAGGGTCCGTCATCAACACCGGAATCTCCTAGCGCTGGGTCCACCACAATGCTACTGTCCCCTATGCAACAATCCCATATACAAAAACGACGCTACGCGTTTCAAATACTCATCCTCAGGGGTCTGTATCTTGGTCACTCTGGCCTAATTACCAGTGATAAAATATTCAACAGCAGATATTCTGCTGCGCATCACGGAAGGATGCTCGCGTCGATGTCAGCGGCATACTTCATTTCGGGCACTGAGTTGCTATAAGCACCAAACTCCACCCCTCGTACTTGGCGGCGCTGTACGAACTAACCAATCACAGCGCCCCCTGAATTTGTGACACCTGTCCATGTGACTCCCGGCCATCAGCTGACAACCAAGAATCATCATCGACCGCATCTGAACGAACACGCAGGCGCAGTGGAAGCCACGGACGCATCGCCCATGCTGCCAAGAAAAAGCAAGGTAAGAGCAGAACGATATATAATATGGGGTATATCTTGCGGGACAGTTACCCACCGCAAGTGGACTACCTCAAAACAACTCTTTTATTGTAAACACATATTGGATAGATGAATGCAGTGTCCCTCACATTACGAAATTTGGATTAAAAACCTGTTGTACACGACCTAGCCAATTGGCCATATCAATCAGAGTGCACTATGCAGAACACCCACCCACCCGTTAAAGCAACCAAATATTGGCCCGGCCACTTAAAGATGGATGATATTGCATGTTAAATAAAGCACGTGTAATTAGTCTGCTCGTTTAAACCCACTGGTTGTATACATGCCAGTCTGTGGATCCATTGGGCTTCCTTGCGTAGAATTAGATTAGATCGCCTCCTCTTTTTGGAGGTCTAATAAGTTCAATTGCTTGAAACTTTAAACATTCTGCACGACCCTGGTGTTTAGCATGTACGTGTTTCGATATCGGGGTATCCCTAGCATGGACAATATCTCCAACATGCTCCCTTATCCGGCGCCGAAATTGTCGCACCGTTTTACTCACATAGTTAAGGGGGCATGGACATGTGATAAGGTAAACCACCCCTGCTGTTTTACAGTTAACAAAATCACGAATGTCGTACTCCTCTTTTGTTGCGACACTCGTAAATCTGTTCCCTTTGAGGATGAAGTCGCAGGCCTTGCAGCTACCACATCTATATGTACCTGGTGTTTGTCTATCCAGCCATGTGCCCCTCGGTATAATAGGGTCAAACAATGAACTACAATATCGCCCACAACCAGTGGACAGGTGTGGCACTGTTTATGGGAAGAGAGCAGACAAGTTTTTATCTGATCCTGCACAAACCCCTTTAAGTGTTGCAGATGCAAAATATAAGAACTCAATAAGGGTTCAAATACTTTTTCACATCACTGTATATAATGTATAAAAATATCAAAAGTTAGGGTACCAGGAGAGCAGGCATATCCGCTAGGGGTATTATCAGTTGATGGGAAGTCGGAGAAGGGGTTAAGAAGAAAAGGGAAACAAAAGGTAACCCTGTTATGTAGATATTGGATTCTCAACTATTCTGTATCAAATATTGTAATGCAGCCCACGCAGTGTTTCCCGGGATCCAAGTAGAAGAATGCTGTATACAGTGTATAGTCCAGGCAACAAAACATACTGATTATTGTGTAGACTAGAGATTTTATGGGAATATTATTGCTACCTGCAATTTGCAGTTCTACAAAAGCACAAAAAGAGCAAACAACAGGGGAGACTTTACATTTTCACTAGTTTTTGAAATTCTCCCCGTAGTATATTGCATTGCCGTGACCCTATATGATCCGATATGCCTGCCAACTAACTGTATACAAAGACCTTGTTATCTACCATTACTAACTAGGCTTTCCGTCACCTGGGGCAAATATTCAGTTAGCTGCCCTAGCCCTAAATACCCTGGTCAAGGCAAAATGTCTTGCGCAAACCGCCCCCCCCCCACCCCGCGCGGGCAGAACACGCCCATTAGTCTAGAGTGGGAAATTATATGCATTGTGCTCACAAATTCAAGATAATTTTCATCGGTGTGCCTATCAGTGTAGCAGCTGCTATGTGGCCCAAAAACTACAGACCTATGGTGCAGTTAGTGATGACTATGGATGATGAAATGGGGGCGTGAAAAATTTAATGTGCCCCCATTCTAAATTTTACTGTGGAGCCCCATGGTTATCACTGCTATGTGTTATCCCTCTTCTGCGTCATTACTTTTTGCATTATCCCTGTACCGTGACATTATGTGTGCATTTTACTTGCATGTGACATCAATTTTTGTTATGATGTCACAATGTATGTGACCTTTATTGTGCATCATCCCTGTACTGTGACATCACGGTTTGTATCATTCCTGTGCTATAATCTCAATGCGGAGATTATCCCTGCACTTTTACATCACTGTGTGCATTATTCCTGTACTGTCACATCACTTTGTCCATTATCCCTGTGCATTAGGGAGACCAAAATATCTATAAGCTTTGCTGAACTTGCTGCTAGATGTTGCTATGGAGGTGTGGGACCCTATAGTGACCTCTTATAATCACATCAGGCCATTATATTCAGCTCTATATGACTAGCTTTGAAGATCTATCCAAGACACATCACTTCTCAGTGGTTACTTGTAAATGATGCCACGGCTCTTGGACACATTTTGAAGGATCGGCTGTATTATCAATGTCCTTGAAGTTCTCCATAAATGATTACAGCTATTGGACTACAATGGTGTCATGGGGTTGTTTATCCATCTCTTACTGCCACAATAGCTGCAACATCACCTCGGAAGCTTAAAATGTACCAGTGATATATTTTTGTTGCAAAAATGAGTTGTTTATGTGAGTATACATTTTTTTGTATATAGCTTATTAAAGGAAAATGGCATCGCCCTATTCTTTCAGTAGTCTGTATGTCACGAAGCGGGTTAGTGGACCCACTAGGCCGTACCGCCGTACCGGGGAGGCAGCTGGCCAAACAACAGGAAACCCCAGAAATACAATGTCCTGCACAAGGGTACCTGGATAGTCCAGACGGTGGCCGCAGCTCTGGCACTGATGTAGATGGTTGCAGCAGATAACGCCAAACGTGGCGGATGACACAGGTGCCGCAGGATGCGCCAGACGTGGCGGATTCCTCCGGACGTGGCAGATGACACAGGACGTGGCGGATTCCTCCGGACGTGGCAGATGATACAGGACGTGGCGGATTCCTCCGGACGTGGCAGATGACACAGGACATGGCGGATTCCTCCGGGCGTGGCAGATGACACAGGACGTGGCACGACTTGATATTAAAGGCACAGCACGGGAAACAGGAACAGGGAACAAGGCACGGGTAACACTAAGGGACCATTTGCAAGACAGACTGGGAAAACTAACAACGCTCAGACAAGGATCAGAAGGCCTGGGGCCTTCTTATAGATTAGAAAATTGTGGCAGTTGATGATGATGACGATTTCCTATGTGCGCACCCTACGGGACACAGCAGAATGGAGCGGAAGTGAGCGCTGGCGTCTCCTAGGAAGGAGATGGGGACCAGCGCTCACGAATCCATGGCTGCGGGTGTCGGGAGGTGAGTAAACCCGACGGCCCGCGGCCATGGACGCTACACTGTATTACTCCTTTTCCTGCCTAAAAACACTGTAAATGCTCAGAAACCTCCTCAGTCACACGAAAAAATCTATCTAGTGTAAAACAGAAAATAGAAGACGGAAGGGAGAGGAGGGGGATGCAGCTGCAGTTTCTCACTCAGTGTTTGAGTACAATAGCATGAGGGCGGAGGGAAGCGGCAGGGGGGACATCTCATTGGCTCAGAGTACCAGGAAGAGCCCGCCCACTCAGCAAGCATGTAGAGAGAAAATTGACAAGAACAAACCTATATTATAACTATACTTAGGATATAAGCCAGAGTATATTTTGCGTATCTAACACTTTTAGACTGTAGCTTTATTTTTATACAATGTGTCTTCACATCATTCAAATATGCGGGTTCTCTGCCGGCGACACCACATAATTTAATCTCAGGAGTCAGGATGCAGCCTTCTGCTAAATTACTTTAAGGCCTCGTTTACACGAGCGTATTATACGCGCGTGCGACGCGCGTGCTTTGCACGCATGTCGTACGCACCTATATTAGTCAATGGGGCTGTTTAGACGATGCGTGAATTGCGCTCAGCGCGTGTGCGCAGAAAAAAACTCACGACATGTTCTATAATCGTGCGTTTTTCGCGCACTCACGCACCCATTGAAGTCAATGGGTGCGTGAAAACCACGCATGCCGCACGGAAGCACTTCCGTGCGAACTGCGTGATTCGCGCAAGAGCTGTCAAACTCCTGAATGTAAACAGAAAAGCACCACGTGCTTTTCTGTTTACAAACATCCAAACGGAGTGTCAAATTCGAGATGAGCGCACCGAACTTCACCGGGTTCGGCCAAACTCGTTTTGACCGAAACCGGTAAAAAATGTTCGGGTACGCGACGTCAGGAGACAGTCACTGTCCACGGTGCTGAAAGCGTTAAACTGGTTCAGCACCATGGACAGTGACTTCCGCTCCGAAAATCGATGAACCTGTAAAAAAAAAAAGACGTTCTGACTTACCGATAACTCCGGTCCGACCTCCCGGGATGACAGTTCAGTCCAAATGACAGCTGCAGCCAATCACAGGCCAAGCACAGGCTGCAGCCAATCACAGGCTGCAGCGGTCTCATGGACTGCGGCGTCATCCTGGGAGGTGGGGCCGGATGACAAGAGAGGGACGCGTCACCAAGGCAACGGCCGGGAGCCCGGACTGGGGGAAGCAGGAAGTTCTTGGTAAGTCTGAACGTCTTTTTTTATTCACAGGTTGGTGTATATTGTGATCGGCATTCACTGTCGAGGGTGCTGAAAGAGTTACTGCCGATCAGTTAGCTCTTTCAGCACCTTGGACAGTGACGGGCCTCGACTACCTCATCTCTATGATGGCGGCTGCGTGAAAATCACGCAGCCGCGCATCATGACACACGGAGCTGTCAAATGCCTTTTGCGCGTTTAAAACGCAACAAGGCTGCGTATACGCAGTGCATACGCCATACAAACGCGCGCAAAACGCAGCGTTTTTTGCGCGCGCAAAACGCACACGCTCGTGTAAATGAGGCCTAAGTGTCTTCTGGCTACACAGAATCCCATAAGACACACGGCCGTCACCAGATTTATTAGGAAAATCTTCCGTCAAGTTAATCAAAGCTCAATATCAAGGCGGATTTAGAGGAGTTTTTATTTTTCATTAGTATTGCTCACATTTCTGAGACCTTGATGAGGATTTATATAAGATAGAAATGTGCTTTATGTGGTATTTATGGGATGAATATGCATGTGGAGCTGGAAAATTTAGAACAAGATCATAATACTGTCGAGTGACATTAATAAGGGTCCGGGCTATCATAGTCTCTATTTTAATAAGGTCTGTAGATCTCATGGACATCTGGCCACAACATAAAATCAGTGCTTAAAGGAATTCTCCACCAAAATATTTTTTACGACATATCAATCAGAGTTCTCTTTAGTCTTTTAAGTTTAGAAAACCCATTTTCATTCACCCTATTAAGGAATTCTGAGTAAATAGAGGGGGGTTGTCCTCTGTTCAGGATCCTCATCTCTTGGCCAGAGTGTAGAACGGTTACAAAGAGCGTCTCTTGTTCTGGAGGACCTGACCTGTCCTGCATTACACAAACATCTATTGATTTGAATGTGCACCATGTAATGCTTAGTTTTCTCTGTGGTGGTGCTGCAGGCAAACTGAACACTTACTGCCAGGTTTCCCCACAGATTGCTGCTGATCGCTGGGGGTTACTTTGAGGTTTGTTAAAGTGACCTCAAAAGGTGAAGATTTGATTTTTTAGGACCAAAATGTAGTGCTGATTAATTTCTTAATATATCTTTATAGTGGTTGGAGCTCTGATTTTATGTTACAGAGCTCATACTATCATCGACATCTATGCAGGGGGTTTGGAGCTCTGTATCAGAAAAATAAAGTCCTGGTTGCTCTGAAGATGCATAAAGAATTTTATCAGCACAGTAGTTTAAACTCATTTCAATTTAGAGTGAATATCCATAAACATAATTCAGAGGTGTAGCTAGGTTCTCCTGCACCCGGGGCAAAGATTCAGATTGGCCTCCCCGCAGCTTCTTTCCCAATATCTCTGTAAAGGATCTGCCAGGCACAGCTTCGGGGTTAACTCCCAGAACTAATCAGTCAGCACCTGAGAATACATCCCTGAGACTGACTCCTGCTTCCACCATTCAGGCTGGCAGGCTTAGGAGTGGGAGAGCCTATCGTAACCTGGCCAGACTCAGCTAGCTCCCGCCCTCGGTCTATTTAAGCCTGCACTTCCTGTCCCTCGGTGCTTGTTATTGCTTGTGTTTCCCTCCTTGTGGTTTCCTGGCCCAGCTACAGCTCCTGCTATTTTTGATCCTGCTCCATACAGACCCTGGCTTACCGACTACTCTTCTGCTTTTCGTTTTGTACCTCGCACACTCCTGGCTTGACTCGGCTCGTTCACCACTCTGGTTGCTCACGGTGTTGCCGTGGGCAACGGCCCCTTTTCCTTGCTTGTGTTCCTTTGTATGTTTGTCGTGTTTGTCGTGCACTTACTGAGCACAGGGACCGCCGCCCAGTTGTACCCCGTCGCCTAGGGTGGGTCGTTGCAAGTAGGCAGGGTCAGAGTGGCGGGTAGATTAGGGCTCACTTGTCTGTCTCCCTACCCCCTGCCATTACATAATAACAAGCCCATACCTAGTCTACCCCTGGTCCCTGACACCACTATGGATCCCCGTGAGACCCTGGCTCAGCAAATGCAGGGTCTCTCCCTACAGGTCCAGGCCCTGGCTCAGAGGGTCAACCAGCCTGATGCTACCCTGGTAGTTCCCCTCACCGCACCTCTTGAACCCCACCTCAAGTTGCCCGACCGGTTCTCAGGGGACCGGAGGGCTTTTCTCTCCTTTCGGGAGAGTTGTAGGCTTTACTTTCGTTTAAAGCCTCATTCCTCAGGTTCTGAGAGCCAGCGGGTGGGTATAATTATGTCCCGGCTCCAGGAAGGGCCCCAAGAGTG
Organism: Rhinoderma darwinii; assembly: GCF_050947455.1. Classification (NCBI taxonomy): domain Eukaryota; kingdom Metazoa; phylum Chordata; class Amphibia; order Anura; family Rhinodermatidae; genus Rhinoderma; species Rhinoderma darwinii. The sequence continues at coordinate 90,780,230 of NC_134696.1, forward strand.
GGCCTTCTCCTTGGCTCCTGACGCCCCTGAACTTTCTTCCGTTGATTGTTTCTTTTCTGCTCTCTGACTTATTTATGACGAGACTGACAGGACTGCCTTTGCCGAGAGTCAGCTGGTGACCTTAAGTCAGGGTAAGAGACCTGTTGAGGAGTATTGCTCTGACTTTTGGAAATGGTGCGTAGCTTCTCGGTGGAATGACCCTGCCTTAAGGTGCCAGTTTAGGTTGGGTCTGTCGAATGCCCTGAAAGACCTGCTAGTTAGCTATCCCTCTTCTGACTCCCTAGACCAGGTTATGGCTTTAGCGATACGACTTGACCGACGTCTCAGGGAACGACAACGTGAACGTTTATGTGTTTTCTCCTCCGACTCCCCCATGATGCCTCCCGAAGCTCCGTTGCTTCGTTCCTCCCCGAAAGATAGAGAATACGATTGCGCTATCGAATTGTTACCAGGAGCTAAGCTTCCTAAGGGTAGGATATTTAATCTTTCTTGTCCCGAACGTGAAGCTATGAGAGTGTATATCCAGGAATCCCTGGCCAAGGGTTACATTCGTCCCTCTTCTTCTCCGGTAGGTGCTGGCTTCTTCTTCGTGGGGAAGAAGGATGGTGGTCTTAGGCCATGCATTGACTACCGTAGCCTGAATAAGGTCACGGTAAGGAACCAGTATCCCCTTCCTTTGATTCCTGATCTCTTTAATCAGGTTCAGGGGGCCCAATGGTTTTCTAAATTGGATCTACGGGGGGCATATAACCTTATTCGCATCAAAGAGGGGGATGAGTGGAAGACTGCGTTTAACACGCCCGAAGGCCATTTCGAATACCTCGTCATGCCCTTTGGGTTGTGTAATGCCCCTGCGGTCTTCCAGAATTTCATAAATGAGATTTTGAGAAATTACCTGGGGATTTTTCTGGTAGTGTACCTTGATGACATACTAGTGTTTTCCAAGGACTGGTCCTCCCACATTGAGCATGTCAGGAAGGTGTTCCAGGTCCTTCGGGAAAATAAACTGTTTGCCAAAACCGAAAAATGTGTGTTTGGGGTACAGGAGATTCCATTTTTGGGTCAAATCCTCACTCCTCATGAATTTCGCATGGACCCCGCCAAGGTTCAGGCTGTGGCGGAATGGGTCCAACCTGCCTCCCTGAAGGCGTTACAGTGTTTTTTGGGGTTCGCTAATTATTACAGGAGATTTATTGCTAACTTCTCGCTCATCGCTAAGCCCCTTACGGACCTCACTCGCAAAGGTGCTGATCTCCTCCACTGGCCTCCTGAGGCTGTCCAGGCTTTTGAGGTCCTTAAGAAGTGCTTTGTCTCGGCCCCGGTGCTGGTTCAGCCCAACCAAATGGAGCCATTTATCGTGGAAGTTGACGCATCTGAGGTGGGAGTGGGGGCTGTCTTGTCCCAGGGTACCAGGTCCCTCACCCATCTCCGCCCCTGTGCCTACTTCTCCAGGAAGTTTTCGCCAACTGAAAGTAACTATGATATTGGCAACCGCGAACTCTTAGCCATTAAATGGGCATTTGAAGAGTGGCGCCACTTCCTGGAGGGGGCTAGGCACCAGGTAACGGTCCTTACCGACCACAAGAATCTGGTTTTCCTAGAATCTGCCCGGAGGCTAAACCCGAGACAAGCTCGATGGGCGTTATTTTTTACCAGATTCAATTTTTTGGTTACCTATAGGGCTGGGTCTAAAAATATTAAGGCTGATGCACTGTCGCGTAGCTTCATGGCCAGCCCTCCTTCGGAGGAAGATCCTGCTTGTATTTTGCCTCCAGGTATAATCATTTCCTCGATCGATTCTGATTTAGTCTCTGATATTGCTGCTGATCAAGGTGCAGCTCCCGGGAACCTTCCTGAGAACAAGCTGTTTGTTCCCCTGCAATTCCGGCTAAGGGTACTTAGGGAAAATAATGACTCCGCACTATCTGGCCATCCAGGCACCCTGGGTACCAAACACCTCATTACCAGAAATTATTGGTGGCCTGGGTTGCCTAAAGACGTTAAGGCCTACGTCGCCGCTTGTGAGGTTTGTGCCAGGTCCAAGACTCCCAGGTCCCGACCAGCGGGCTTACTGCGTTCGTTGCCCATTCCCCAGAGACCTTGGACACATATCTCCATGGATTTTATCACCGATTTGCCTCCATCCCAAGGCAAGTCGGTGGTGTGGGTGGTGGTGGACCGCTTCAGTAAGATGTGCCACTTTGTGCCCCTCAAGAAACTACCCAATGCCAAAACGTTGGCTACCTTGTTTGTCAAACACATCCTGCGTCTCCATGGGGTCCCTGTCAATATTGTTTCGGACAGAGGGGTACAATTTGTTTCATTGTTTTGGAGAGCCTTCTGTATGAAGTTGGGGATTGATCTGTCCTTCTCCTCTGCCTTCCATCCTGAAACCAATGGCCAAACGGAGAGGACTAATCAATCTCTAGAACAATACTTAAGGTGTTTTGTCTCTGACTGTCAATTTGATTGGGTCTCTTTCATTCCCCTCGCCGAATTTTCCCTTAATAACCGGGTCAGTAACTCGTCAGGGGTCTCTCCTCTTTTTTGTAATTTTGGGTTTAATCCACGGTTCTCCTCCGTTTCACCTGGTAGTTCCAACAATCCCGAGGTAGAGGTCGTTCATCGGGAACTGTGCACAGTCTGGGCCCAGGTTCAGAAAAACCTAGAGGTGTCCCAGAGCGTACAAAAAACTCAGACTGATAAAAAACGTTCTGCTAACCCCCTGTTTATGGTCGGGGATCTGGTGTGGTTGTCGTCTAGGAACTTGCGTCTCAAGGTTCCGTCCAAGAAGTTTGCTCCCCGGTTTATTGGGCCATATAAGATCATTGAGGTCCTCAATCCTGTCTCCTTCCGGCTGGAGTTACCCCCGTCTTTTCGGATACACGACGTGTTTCATGCCTCCCTCCTCAAACGCTGCTCCCCGTCCTTGGCTCCCTCGAGGAGACCTCCTGTTCCCATCCTCACCCCGGAGGGGGTGGAATTCGAGGTGGCCAGGATTGTGGACAGCAAGATGGTCCAAGGCTCCCTCCAGTACCTGGTCCATTGGAGAGGATACGGGCCCGAGGAGAGGACTTGGGTACCCGCCCGGGATGTTCACGCTGGGGTATTGGTCAGGAGGTTCCACCTGTGTTTCCCCAGTAAGCCAGGTCCACTTAGAAAGGGTCCGGTGGCCCCTCATAAAAGGGGGGGTACTGTAAAGGATCTGCCAGGCACAGCTTCGGGGTTAACTCCCAGAACTAATCAGTCAGCACCTGAGAATACATCCCTGAGACTGACTCCTGCTTCCACCATTCAGGCTGGCAGGCTTAGGAGTGGGAGAGCCTATCGTAACCTGGCCAGACTCAGCTAGCTCCAGCCCTCGGTCTATTTAAGCCTGCACTTCCTGTCCCTCGGTGCTTGTTATTGCTTGTGTTTCCCTCCTTGTGGTTTCCTGGCCCAGCTACAGCTCCTGCTATTTTTGATCCTGCTCCATACAGACCCTGGCTTACCGACTACTCTTCTGCTTTTCGTTTTGTACCTCGCACACTCCTGGCTTGACTCGGCTCGTACACCACTCTGGTTGCTCACGGTGTTGCCGTGGGCAACGGCCCCTTTTCCTTGCTTGTGTTCCTTTGTATGTTTGTCGTGTTTGTCGTGCACTTACTGAGCGCAGGGACCGCCGCCCAGTTGTACCCCGTCGCCTAGTGCGGGTCGTTGCAAGTAGGCAGGGTCAGAGTGGCGGGTAGATTAGGGCTCACTTGTCCGTCTCCCTACCCCCTGCCATTACAATCTCGTCTCCCCTCAACATGTTTGCTCTCTCTACCAATCAATGAGCTGTAATTTTTTTTCACAATATTTTTAAATGTAACTCAAGCATAAAACCCTTTGTACATTTTACAAGCAATATAGTTATATAAAGGAGTTACCATTATAATAAATTAAAAGAAAATAAATTAAAGAGGCCACACACAGCCCCCGTGTAGATAGCGCCACACACAGCCCCCTGTAGATAGCGCCACACACAGCCCCCCTCTTGTATATAACGCCACACAGCCCCCTGTAAATATCTCCACACACAGCCCCCCCTTGTAGTTAACGCCACACACTCCCCCTGTTGTACATAGCACCACGCAGCCACCATTGTAGATAGCGCCACACAGCCCCCTTGTAGATAGTGCCACAAAGCCCCCCATGTAGATAGCGCCACACACACCCCACCTTGTAAATAACGCCACACACAGCCCCCCTTGTAGCTAGCGCCACATACAGCCCCTCTCTTGTAGATAGCGTCACACACATCCCCCATGTTGTAGATAGCGCCACACACATCCCCCCTTGTAAATAGTGGCAAACACATCCCCCCTTGTAAATAGTGCCACACACATCGCCCCTTGTAAATAATGGCACACACATCCCCCCTTGTAAATAGTGCCACACACATCCCCCCTTGTAAATAGTGCCACACAGATCCCCCTTGTATATAGCACCACCCAGCCCTCCTTGTAGTTAACACCATACACATCCTCCTTGTATATAGCGCCATACATCCCCCCTTGTAAATAGTGCCACACACACATCCCCCTTGTAAATAGCGTCACATATCCCCCCTTGTAGATAGCGCCACACCCCCCCCCCCCTTGTATGGATGTAGCCATCTTTTAACTTGACTCTGATAACTTGCTGCAGCATGATATCACACAACAAAAGCCATTGAAAAAAGTCAAGGTAAAGGCGGCTACAACTGTACATAGCGCCACACACCCCCTTGTATATAGTGCCACACAGACCCCCTAGTAGATAGTGGCACACACAGCCCGCTTCTCCCTTGTAAATAGCGCCACACTCCCCCCTTTGTAAATAGCGCCACACTCCCCCCCTTGTAAATAGTGCCACACTTTAAACAGAACAGAGAGCGGTAGCCTACCGCTACCACTCTGCTCTGCCTGACTTGACTCACCAGAGGAGCCAAGGAGGTCATGCGGTGCAGGCAGCGGCAGAGTTCATTCTCACTCGGTTCGGTGACAGCCTGGGAGTGGACCAGTCCAGTCACCTGGCCTGGGTCATCTGACCTCTTGTCACTGACGTGAGGTCAGGTGTCAGGTCAGGTGACTGAACTGGTCACCTCCAAGGCCGTCACAGACCCCAGTCAGAACGCCGCCACATGAGCTCCTGGCTCTTCCTAACGCTGATCACTGCTGCAGGTGTCTGACATACAGGGCGCCTATCAGCAGCAATCAGCTGCTCTGCGGCGCACCCCCTTCCCTACCACCTAGTTGCGCCCGGGCACATGCCCTGCCTGCCTGCACCCTAGCTACGCCCCTGCATAATTTCATGGTTTTACATTACTTATCTTTGCATTATTTATCTTGAACTAATCCTGATTTACAACCTGTATTATAGTCTAGAGGTGCATTCACAATTCTGCAGGCTTCAGTGCTTGAAATCTCCCAGTATTTCCTGCACAGAACTTGCGCTTATGACTTGCATTCTGAAAAATGTCAACTCGACGCCAGGCACTAAAAATCTAATGTTAGAAAAGCGAACTGTCCAACTATATTATAGGAGTTCAGCTTAGATGTTAGGGGCGTGTCTGACAACAAGCTTGTTGACTGTTTCTAGTGATGACCGTCAGAATTGTGGATACAGTGCTAAATTATAATGCAGGATAGGATCAGGACTTAGGATCAGGGCAAGATAAGTAAAGCACTGTATTTAGAAATGTATTTAACTAAATATTATATATACACAGTATGTATAAACTATACAATAGTGCGCAAAGGTGGATGTCCCCTTCAAATTTACCCTTGCTATGGACATTTTCTGAGCTGAAGTGTAATGGCCACCAATGGCCGCGACTGCAGACCCACAAGCTCATGCAAGAGTCTCCCTCCTCTGAGACGCCGGCACACTGTATTGTCCTTGGCTGATGCTAGAGCGCTCGCTCCCGACCATAGAGGGCCAGCGCGCACCAGGAAAATCTCCCCCATCCTATCCCAGCTAACAAGGAACTATAAAAAAGGACTCTGCCCTGTTCCTCCTTGACTGAGCGTTGTTGTGTCTACCCATGTTTGTTTAGCAAATAGTCCCTTAGTTGTATCCCGTTCCCAGTGTTCCCGTATCCTGCTCCACGTATCTAGTAACTGTGTTTGTTCCTGAGCAAAGTCTAGTGCTGGAGTCGAGTTCATCCTCTTGGCCACGTCTCATCTGCCATGAGAAGTGTCATTTGCCAAGCCAAGTGTCATCTACTACGCCAAAGTGTCTGCTACGTCTTGTGTCTGTCTGAACTTCTATACAGGTACTCTAGTTCTAAAGACTTTCATTGACTGTTGTTTGGCCAGCTGCTACTCCGCTATGGCAGAGCGGCCCAGTGGGTCCACATAACCCCAGAGTCATGACATGAAGAAAAATCCAAAATCAAACTTGACAACTTAGCTAGTAGACAATAAGGCATTTGTGCTTATGGAGAGTGACTCAGACCCTATAATGGTCCTCTATAAATGCTCTTGAATGTTCTTTGTATTTGGAGCGAGCGTGGCGAAGAAAATGATACACAGACTGTAGATCTGTAGTCCTTTCAGAGGAGATGTAGATTAGGAAACAGGGTCACGTGCAAATCAAGAATGCAATCAAAGGGGTGCTCATGAAGCATTTCAGCTATAACAAGGTCTTGGCAAAGTAGATAACACTATAAAATAAATTGCATTAAACCTCTCTCTTATCTGGGAGATAAGAGACATTTAATTACTGCCAACAAGCAAACAACACATACATTTTCTTGAACGTAGATTCTGGCTAAATATACTTCCTTGAGATGTCTATGATGGTTTAGCAGAAATATCCTCTTACGGGAAATTCTGAGGACAAATATGGGATAAACTTGCCACTTAGCCTCCTTAAATCTTTTCTTGGCTACAATCTCTTTCCCTACGACTTCATTGAAGAAGGTCAAGTAGTAGTCACCCTTCCATTATTGACTTAACTGCCAGTAAGGAAACATAAGCTGCCTTTTCACAATGTCTCAACCAAGGACATAGTTGTCACATCCTTATTCTGGACCTCCATCAATTAGGGAGCAGCTAGAAAGAGTGTCTCCGATGCTGGCGGTCCACCAACCGGCTCATGAGGTCTTCAGTTATGACCCGTTTGCACAATGGTCGGGAATGAGCTTTCGTAAGAGTGCTCGTTCACCTGATAATTGGTCTGTGTAGAAGGGCCTTAACTGAAGACCCCATGAGCCGGTTGGTGGGCCAAAAGGTAGCATACTAAATGGAAATAGTGCCCAATACCACCCAGAATGCCCTCTTGAGCAAATAGAGGTGCTGGCATGATCCTTCTTACACTTTATACTTTGAACATGTTTATTGTGCAAGAACTCTCCAAAGGTGTTAGGAAGACACCCTGAAAGGGGTTGTCCAGGAATAGAAAAACAAGGCTGCTTTCTTCTAGAAACAGTGCCACACCTGTCCACAGGTTATGTGTGCTATTGCAGCTCAGCTTCAATGTACTAAATGCTGCTGAGCTGCAATACCATAAACAATCTGTGGACAGGAGTGGCGCTGTTTTTAAAAGAAAGAAGCCATGTCTTTATATTGCTGGACAACACTTTTAATCTTGACTACGCCCCACCTGATGATTACATAAAATTATCACTTTGAGGGACATGTGTGTCAGGCACTGTTTGGGGTTTGATGTGTACGTTCATTGTTTCAACTAATACACTTCAAAAAGTACAAATTAATATATAAATTAACTGTAAACTAGTTCAGATTTTATTTAAAAAAAAAAAAAGCCACCACAATGGCAATTTAAAGATATATTTTGGCTTATGTGCCAGAGCGAAGATCCCTGGTACTAGACTTTAGTTCCATTTAAGTCATTCTGCATGCTTGTAAGTGCCAAGCTAAACATCAAATTTAACGCCTCATATTAGAAAAGTGTCACTCTCCGTCTTTCTTATTCCATAAATATTATTTCTCATGTAGCGGACATCAAGCTGGGATAGATAAATGAATTTTATGCAGTTGAAATCTATATCCCCTACAGACAGGGCTGAACTCCACGCAACGTATCAAATGAAATGTAGGATCAGCACAAATCATGCCGACACAAAATCACACATTGAACATATATTGATTAAAGGCTGGTGTTTCAGGAGTGACATCATGTTCATGACAAAAGTCATTTCATCCCATACAAAATAGATTTTGTAAAACATTACAATTGAGTAGTCGCAAATACCTGCGCGCACTCATTTTTACATTGAAAGTGACCAGTGGCAAAGCTCATTTTATCTTTAAAATAAACCCTACCACTGAACCCATTGAAATCCGTGGGTATCTATGGGTTTCTGTGAACACTGGCTGCCTGCCCGGGCACTGTGCCATTCTTGATGCAGCTATAGTTATGCATAATAGAGAGGGGATCCTGACTCTCCAAGTTTATAGATTCTAGAAGTAAGGTACCGAATTTCTTAAAGAGGACCTGTCACTAGGTCATATAAGTTCAACTGGTTAAGTGACCTGAATAGCGCTGTCTCTCTGATTCCAGCGCTGTTTTTCTTTTTTTCCTAAACCGCCCCCCCCCCCCCGTTCAAGAGATATGGGCCACTGTTGCGTTGGCTCCCTATAGACTAATTTACAGTAGTTAGCCAATGGGGTGGGGTAGCTAGTTTCCTTCCTCTGATGCTGACCAATCTGGGCGGGGCAGCTTAAGAGTAGTACACGCCCTGTTGGATAGCTACTGCAAATTAGCATAGAGAGAGCCAACACAACAGTGAGCCATATCTCTGGAACGGGGAGGTCCAGGAAAAAAAAAAAAACAGCGCAGGAATCAGGGATACAGCGCTATTATGGGCAGTTACCAATTCAACTTACATGACCTAGTGACAGGTCCCCTTTAAATCTTTAGGCTGGAGCTCCACATTCATTTTCGGTCAAGCAACAGTCGCAGTAAAGTCATGAGTTATTGTAACTGTTGCTTCATCTCAGTGTTTCCTAAGGGGGGGTCATGGCGACTCATTGCACAACTTTTTCTCCATAGAGATAAAAACCTCAAGCAACGGTTGAGGCAGCCGCGATTTTACCCTCACAGTTGCGTGACCAAAAGTCACCATAGATCCCTAGCCTTACCGCCAAATCTTCTGGTCTCACATGTTTGGATTTTGTTTCAAGATTGGCTGATTTAAAAAAAAAAAAAAAAAGGGCTGGGTGCCCCAATGTTGAAGTATCGATGTCCCAGTGGGTGTTTAAGGTGAGCGCTCAGATGGGACATTTAGAGTGACAGAGGTATTAAAGTTGGCATCTTTGAAAGATGCACGTAAGGGGGCACCTGGGCAGGCATCAAAGGGGGCACAACCAGCTGTATACACAAAACGGTAGGATATTGATATTTTTGATAGACTATTTTTGGAGGCATTGAAGCAATAAACTAATAGTTGCAAAAGTATTCATACCCTTTAACATATAAGAGGATCATCGTAGTGATGTTTAATAACTGAGCCCCCTCTAAATGTATTCACTTTTGTGTGTGTTCAACTAGGAGACCAATACTTATAAGAGCTTGCTGAGTTTTGTATGTGTTTGTCACTGTGTATTTCATGTTTTTTTGCAGAATTAGAAGAATACAGTTAATCAGGGTTTTTCTTCTCCATTACAGTATCACAGCTCCCTTCCGTTTCTGGGCTGCTTTGATTCTCAAGGTTTCATGCTGTTCTCTCTCATCCGCCTGTAGCGGAAAATATTCATTGATCACTTTTATGGACTTTTTTTTTTTGGCCTTTCAGACATTTTTTTTAATACTCTTTAATACATATTTAACCGTATAGTACTGGGCACACACCCAATGTGAAAATAAAGGTTTTACGGATGGCTTTAGTATATCCTGCTATTCTATTAGTCTATCTATTATTTTTCTTTTCGATGAGAAGTGGAATAGGATTTAGCTGCTGCATTCTGAAGTAGGGTCTGATCCACTCACCATGACTCCGTTTTGCTTTTTTCCTTGTGAATTCAATTATATTTAAGCTATAAATTGAATGTCTAATATTGGTCTCCAATTTGTCTAGGTAGGTTTAAAATTCTGTGCAAATTTTTTTTAAATCTTGATAGGGGTCGGAGCAGATACAGAACTCCAAATACCCTGCATAGGTATGTTAAATGATCAAATTCAGGCTACCTATGGCCACCACTAGAGGGAGCTTAGGAGCTTACTACATACAACTTACACACAGGGACAGATTTATTAATAGTGTACACGTTTTAAACAGTGTAAACTTAGGCAAGGCAGTCCGAAAATGCGCCAAATTTATCAAAGTGGTGCATGCTGCATAAGTTTGGCGCATCTAGCTAGACATGCCAGACACTTTTCTCTTTCTTATACCACCTATTATCAGCTTAGTTAACGCTATTTTTTTGCATCAAAATTTTGGCACACTATAAGACATGTTAAGCCACACCCATTGTGATTAGCCACTCCCAGTTTCCTACTAAGCCACGCCTTCTTGTCAAGCATGTAGAAAAAGTGTTTAAAACAGTTAATAAATGTGGTGCGTGGCACGTATGACAAAAATCTGGCGCATTTTAAATAGTAAATCTGCCCCCATTTAATTCAATAATAGAACAGTATAGAGAAAGTGCCTAAGCTCCCCCTAGTGGAGACTTGTATTGTTTCACAATATGACTGTATAAAGACAAGCATGGGATTTGGAGTTCTGTATTAGAATTAAAGCGCTATGACCATTATATAGATATATAAAGAAAAATGTCAGCAAAGAATGGTGCCCAGTGAATCCAATGCATTGATGTTCTGGGTCGTCCAGTGAGAGAGATGATTTTGTTGTGGCTAATAGGTGGTGGACATTTTTTGATTATTTGAGAATGGGTTTTCAAAACCCCTTTAAATCTCTGCTCACTCATGGCTCGCTGAGTAGTCCGGTGGGTGGTCCTACTCAGTGATTGACAGCCTTGCTTGTGTGAGCGTGCTTTGTGATAGATGTCGATCACCGAGGACTTCATAAAAAGAATGGACTATGATATGAAAGACAAATTATAGTAAGGAGCATAGTAGGGGGCAAATACTTTTTCACAGTAATGTACCTACTCTAACTAGTTTTATTTTTGCATGTAGTAGATGAATCATGATTCATTTCATTGAATGTTTCCTTAGACGAGCTCTAGGTCGTTTTACAATTATTTCTAAAAAAAAATTGTTCGGAAAATGTAATTAGCAGTGAAATAGTTAACGGAAAAGCCGAGTCATAAAACAATGCAGGATTCCTCAGCGGATGACTGCAGATTTGTAACACTAAGAATCTCCAAATCATGACAAAGACTTAAAAACAGTTTCATTAAATCCAATTATATCCTATTGTAAAATTCCCATGGGACTAGCCTCAGATATGGCTGCAGGATCAATACAGACATTCGGAGACCAAAAGCGAGCTCACCCAAATCAAATCAGATTGTAACGAAAGGCTGCTGCAAAATCAGATTATAAAATGTATTTAACGTAAAAAAAAAAGTAGAAAAATGAAGCTGAAAAACTAAAAGAAACAGCTGGAAAGAGGCAAGGTTGTGAAGATGACATTTGTTTCTATTTCATTGTTTTAATCTGCTTTTTATTTCCTTTTTTTTTTTCAGATATAGTCTGAATTTAAAGGGAAGGTATCACATTATTATTATTATTTGAGGTTTTTTTACTCCTTAAAAATATAGAAAGAAAAAGATTCATTGACTTCTATGGGAGATTGTTGTGGGCATGCTCTGTGAAATGGATGGTAGCCCCTGAGCAGGGAGGAGTTGAGTTGTCCCACAAGCTTTCATGGTGCCTAAGGCAGGTGTTTAGAATGCACCCCCAAGAAACACTCAGGCCCGTGAATTCAGCAGGATAGCGGTCACTTGGGCACTTTTTCACACTATTTATTCAAGATTTCTTGTAGATTTGGGCCTCAGGGTCAGAATTAACACACTTTTTTATTTGTTAATTGCATATTTTATAACGTTTTTGCTCTCACAAGGTGCTTGCCGGCTCAATCCATTGAAATAAATGGAAATCCTTAGAGAAAGAGTTTGTATTTCCTTCTTCCAGTGGATGGATATGGGATGTTATATGTTTGTACTTATCTCAGTGTATGAGTGCCTTCCCTCAAAATGTCACAGAAGGCACCGGGGCAAGACTTTAGGAATAACATTTACAACATTTATAGACCTGAATTTAAGAAAGGAGGTAAAAGGAAGGATCTGTGCTTACTTGTTTGCAGGATTGGTGACTGGGTGACTAAAAGATAGCACTTTGGCTTTAATAATGTCTACAAGGGTGCATCTACCATAAGGCGAGTAGAGCCTCTCGCCTCAGGCGGCGATTCCTAGTGAGAAAGAACCAGAACAGGACATGCCGCTTTTAAGAATGCTGAGGGAGGCCCGTCCTGGTCTGGTTCTTACTTTGTGAGCAGAAGAGGGGCCACTGTTCAATGCGGGGGAGGGAGCAGTGCTGGAAAAATTACATTCTGCACTGCTGGTATGCTCCACCCGGCACCACATCCACCTTCTCAGTAAGCATCTTTTTTTTTATGCAAAAGAGAAGGGGATGCTTAGTGAGAAGGTAAAAGCGGATCCCTGGGCAGCTCATTTGTACCTGCCTCCTTAGGATGCAGATACAATTTAATACTACGATGGAGTAGGAAGCTATCAGCTCCACGCTCCACTGTTCACTAGGCTACAAGCCATGTTAGGCCTGCAGTCTATAAGACGTCTGGACGGGATCCCTGCCCAGGACAGCGCGTTTATGCCAGTGCGTCGTGCCGGCCTACGCAATGGTCCTGTCTCAGAGTCTCATAGGCTGCAGGCCTAACATGACTGAGGAGGCCGGCTGTGCAGCTCCGTTCGTCATGCAAAAGGGGCTAGGTGAGTACAAGTCTCGTGTGGCACTATCTATAGGAGGTGTAGGACTAGCTACAGGATGCAGTGTGAGTGGCACTATCTACAGAGGGCACTGCGTGGCACTATCTACAGGGCGCATGGGGGTGCAGTTTCACTGTTCGCCTAACGCAGCAGAAAGGCTTGGTGCACCCCTGGTTGGGGGAAAAAGGGAAATGACGCCCCCTCTTCAAATTGAAGTTGGGAAAGTGAAGGGATGGGTGAGTTTGTCCTACAAGAAATAACTCCATATTATTTTGCTGGTCCAGCCTTGGTCTACTTGAGGAGATACTTTAAAGTTCTTAAGATGCTTAATCCTATTGTTTAATAACCACTCTCAGTATGAAAAATAATGGGACGTTTTTACAAATAGATATTTACTCATATTATCATTGGGTAGTTATTAGGTATCGGACAGAGTTGGCACCGCTTATCTCCAGGGGAACCAAAAGGAACAGATAAATAAAATCTATTCTATTTAATCTTTGTTTAACCCACCAGCCCTTGGACACAGGTCTACCAGACCCCACAGACATAAAATTTTAGATACCTTCTAGGGAAGAATATCTCAGTACATACGGCACCCAACAGAGCCTGTATGGCAGCACACGGATCTTGTATGGCTTCGTACTAAGGAACTGCTTAGCACTGCCGAACATGTCAAAAAGTAGTGCTCATTGACAAGAATGAACACCATTTGGGGCATGCCCAGGCGATACCACATATGTTGTGGCCCAATCTTCTTTAAGGCAACACATGAGCACAACAAATCAAGGAGTTGCAGATGGTAGTCATGGAAGAATGATGATAGTAGGGGCAATGGATTTTAGGGCTAAGGAGTAACTGTACTTTCACAAAACTTTTGATATGTCATAAAGAGATATCAGAAGTTTTGTTCCGTGGGGGTCCGGGTTCTATGACCCTTACTATTGTTGAAATTAATGTGCAAAAGCACTCAGCTAGGCGCTCTGCACCTTCAACTGTGATCGGTGCTCCTTATTAGGCTGAACACAGGCTCATAGATGTTCTATGTGAGTCTCCCTTTGTAAATAGGGAGACGCGGTGCCGACATGATAGATATGTACGAGGACGAGCGATCGGAGTAATGAGCGCTCGCGCCCTTCATAGCTGCTACTGAAATGAGCAGACGAGCGCCGATCGACCAGGCTGTCAGGCCATGTAAAAGGACCCCTAGTACACCGGCAAATTTTAGCAGGTGCAGCGAGCGCCAATCAATGAGATATCATTGATCGACGCTTGTTTGCTCCTGTCACAAGGAGCTATAGATGGGGATGAACGGTTGTTACTCTGATCGCTCGTCCCCATACATTATTATAATATCGGCAGCGCGTCTCCCTGTTTACAGACGATGTGCTGCCGACAACTAAAATATTTTACTTTTTTTAAACTATACGATCAGCAGATAAACTAGCGTTTGCTCGTTCATCTGCTGATCGCTGTCCTGATTACACAAGGCAATTATCGGCAACGAGCGTTCTTTTAACGTTGTTTTAACGGCCGTCACATGGACGAGATTCAAGTTAGTGTGAATGTGCCCTTAGGCTACATTCACATGAGCGTATCAGATTCACGTGTGTGAAAAACGCGCGTGAATCTGGTCCATTTGTGTTCAGTGTGCTTTGTGAGTGGCATGCGCAAATCACGCACCGCACACAAATGTGCATGCGTGTGCGGTGCGTGGTTTTCACGCACACCCATTGACTTCAATGGGCTCGTAGGTGTGTGAAAACGCACCATTATAGGACATGCAGTGAGTTTCACGCAGCGGACTCTCGCTGCGTGAAAACTCACGCATGTGTGAACGGCCCCATTAAAATCAATGGGTCCGTGTGGTGCGCGTGCACACGAACGAGATTCATGGTTAACGTGAATGGGCTCTTAGATAGTGTTACTAAATCTGCCCCATGTCGATCTTGTCTAGATTTTATGACCGATTGATTGCAACCTATTGTCCCCGTTATCAGCGTTTAGGCTCGTAGACTTCATAGAGGTCAATATTTTAGTTGCCGGACTCCCACAATGCCCGTTCCTGGTTTACTTTTGCTATAAAACAGTTTCAGACAGTGACGTCCAGGACATATTCCCTTGTGGTGTAAATGCTGACCTGTTAATTCGTTATTTATTGCTGCTGTTTTTTGTTGCTTTTATTTCAGTTGCTGTTTTTTTAGTCTTTTTTGTTAGTGTTGACAAATCTTCAGTCTTCAGGGATGGAAACGGTTCACTTATTATCCAATAACCAGGCTCCATTTTCAATGACACCGTTTTCTGAGAAGTAATTACAGGCTATTGGACTTATTTTATTGCACATGGGGATCCATGCCGAGGAAAGAAATAACCTAAAAGTATGAAAAGAACTTTCCGCAGAAATTACTTCATCATTGTCCAGCAAGAAAGTCCTCCCTGGTGCACCTGCTAATGTAATATTGCTCATTTATCTTCCAAATGATCAAGAAACATCTTATTTCTTATTCAAGGACGTGCCGTGCATTTTACCGCAGTGCTTGGAGTAATAGGCAGCATTGATCTTGTCATCATGGCATAAACATTATGGACGTCAGTACACAGGGACCTCGGTAGTACCCGGAGGAACGATAATAGAATAAGATTATAAGATAGAAATGTAAACATTTCCATATCTAAACCCAAAATGAATAGTCTGCACGGCTGTATTTGGAAGTCTTACAAGAAGGGAACAGCCTTTTATAGAACGAGACAGCAGAATTTATTGCAGCATTACTTATGTTTAGACTTTTCTTCTACACGCCATCAAAGAGATTTGTGGAGAATGGTAAAAAGAATCGGGTAAAGGGTGTAACTACCAGGGTATTTATGTATATAGTTACTTATATAGCGCCAACATATTCTTCAGCGCTGTACAGAGGTTGTCGAGTAACTGATACCCTTGTGGTAGAGTCGTAGCTAGGCTTTCCTTTGCCCAGGAAAAAGATTCTGTTTTCTGCCCCCATTTTCTGTCCTGTGCCCCCAATTTGAATACTTATATAACACAGGGGCACACACCCTACCAGCTCAATCCTTAAAGAGTAACTAAACGTTTAACGCACTTCTGACATGTCACAGTGACATGTCAGAAGTTTTGATTGGAGGGGCTCCGAGCACTGAGACCCCCACGGATCTCTAAAATGCAGCGGCAGAAGCGCTCGTGTGAGGGCTCAGCCGCTTCGTTTCTGTTCGACTTTTTACGGAAAGCCGATGTATCAGAGGATAGGCCCACATAATTTCTATTGAGCCCGTACTCCGATACATTGATTTCCAGAAAAGAGCCGAACATAAACTAAGCGGCTGAGTTTTAGAGATTGGTTGGGGTCTCAGTGCGGCAAAAGAGGTAGGGCAAGATTAAGCCTTAGGCCTCATTCACACGACAGGGTCTGAGTGTCGGTCGGGAAAATCGGCCGTTTTTGGCCGATTTTCCCGGCCGGTTTGCATCCGTTCCGATTACGTTCCGGGCCGTGTTGCCATTTTTACCGGCCGATTTGGACCCGATTTGCATCCGTTTTTTTCCCTGTCCGTTTTAAAATCGATGAATTTCATTTAAATTTGTTACCACACACAGCCCTTTGTAGATAATGCCACAGCCCCCCTGGTAGGTAATGCCACCCAGCCCCTTGTAGGTAATGCCACCCAGCCCCCTGTTGGTGATGCCACACAGCCCCCTGTTGGTGATGCCACACAGCCCCCTGTAGGCGATGCCACACAGCCCCCTGCAGGCGATGCCACCCTGCCCCCTGTAGGCGATGCCATCCTGCCCCCTGTAGGTGATGCCACCCAGCCCCCTGTAGGAATGCCACCCTGTCCCCTGTAGGTAATGCCACCCAGCATCATAGTTATGTACGACGCTAGGAGTCCCTGCCTCTCCATGGAACTACTGTCCCGTACTGAAAACATGATTACAGTACGGGACAGTTGTCCTGCAGCGAGGCAGGGACTCCTGGCGTCGTACAAAACTATGAGGCTAGGAGCCCGGCTCCCTGCACTGTGTTCGGTCCGGGACTTGCGGCCGAAATACGTTCCGTCCATTACGGACGTAATGTGCTCGTGTGAATCCAGCCTAAATGTGTTCTGGAAAAGGTATGTAGAGAGGTTCAAGGAGGGAGGAAAAGATGCAAGCGTCCTAGAAATTTCAACTAAACTTATCCTTGTTAACCCTTTAAGGAACATGGCTAATTCATATTCTAGCCTTTAAGACAGCCCTGGGGCCCCCGTATTTAGGCATTTCATGGATTATATGTTCAGGATCTGAGTTTTCTTCAGTCCTAGCCATTTCTGTAGAGTGATGGCTATCAATCAAAGACTAACCCTTAACCATGAGCTGGTGATCGAATGGGCACAACTGCTGTCATTTGAGATCTATTGCAAATTTTGAATAGGATTGGATTTGTATGGGTTTGCTGTCCGGGGGACTCAAACTCAAGGTCTGACTGGGAAAGTATATACTTCTGTGACGGAGTTAAGTGTGGAGAACAGGAGGGTTCCTCATACTCTATGCTTTGGTCATTCCACCCCAAACCAATGGGGGCAGTAGAGGTTCGTTCTTTATTTCATAATATTTCAGAATACAATTTTATGTATGGATTTTTAGTATTTATGTGACACTTTTGAACTTGTTTTTTGTATGAGTTCACTCCATTTTTTGTAGATGGTTTATTTATCTTATTTACAGCCCGGATTGGATAGGCCTGTGTACATTTGCCCACCTGTCATATTCTCTGGCACCTGTTTTCTGGTATTTACAGTTGGCAAGCCAAAGTAAAAATTATGTAAAGAGATGAGACGTATAATACGCAGCGTGTACATACAATGGAGTACAGGCATCTTTTTATAGCTATATTTACTGACTAGAGTCGAAATTACCTATTTAGCTGCAGGTGCTATCAGGAAATCCAGCCGTGTGAGTGGGACAGGGAGTGCCATTATATTGCAAATTGTTCCAAATAAACCAAACATTTCCAGACTAATTTAAGCAATTTTCTTTGCTAATTAGGCAAAAGAGACTCTTAAATAATCTTGGATGTGCTGTCTGCTAATTACAACACCTACATCTAGTTCTAAATAAGAGAGGAAAATGAGAAAGCCCAAAAAAGCTCAAAACTATTACATCCATAATCTCAGCCCACTGAAAATTTCATGCAAATTTTAGGGAAGGAAAGTGCAGATTCTTTTAACTTCTACTTTACATGTTTGTGTGAGTCATATCGATCGTATATGACAATGTATGGACAGTGAACAGGAGGGTAGAGGTTAGGCAGTGTTCACACTGGCATCATGTTCTCCGTTCATATGATGGATTCGAACAGCGACCAACGGACCCCACTGATCTATAAGACATTGACTTGACGGTTTCTATTGCTTTGACGACAAAGATAGCGCTAAATGCAGCACTATTCTAACGGTCAAATGTGGCAAAAACCCTGATGGATCCCCCTGACGTAAAGCCCTAGCTGATGTGTGAACATATCCTTCAAGAGGAAGTCGAAGTTTGGATAAGTCTCCTTACTTATTTAAACATGAGCCATGCATACCGCACCCCCCTGTAATAATCGATCCTGGACCACCAGAAACAAAGATAGTGTGTCCTAATAGTTTGAAAAAACCTTAAAAGGTGTTGTCCAGTTTAGAAAACTTATTTTCATATACCCTACTAGGACATTTTTAGTAATTAGAGGGGGGGCTACACATTTTGGGACCTTCATCTTTTTGCTAGAGTGGAAAGAGGTTACAAAGAGCGTCTTTTGGAGGACCCGTCCTGCCATGAATTACACAGACAATGCATTTATATGAATGGGTATTGCGTAATGCTTAATTTCCCCTGTGGTGGCACTGCAGGAAAATTGAACACTTACTGCCAGGTTTCCCCACATATTACAGCTGATCGCTGAGGATCCCAGCCGGGAGACACTTTGTAAACAGCTTATCATCAAACTAACCTTCTAAATAGTAGGAATTGTCCAAAATGAACAACCCCTTTGAAGGAACACTCCAGGCAATACTGATTTACTGTGGTATATCTCGTTCATGGCCTGAGGGAGTGGTGGAGCTGTAGTGGGCGTGCAGAGGTATCCATCACACATGAGCCCTGGTACCTAAGGAGGCCCAAAAGTCCCACTGCCAGATAAGACACCACTGTTATAAATGACACATGGTTGGTGGAGGACCCGTTAACAATTTTGCATTCGGGCTCAGGAGGTGTAAGTTACACCTCTGGCCTGAGAGGACTTCTCGGTTTAATGTTCTTTGAATTCCTAAATTATGCACTGCCCCTCAGGCCCTGAACTAGGCAAAAAAAAAAAAAGTTATAGCTCTAGGAATGCGACAACACAAAAATATATATATTTTTATACATAAGTTTTTTTTATTGTGCAAAAGCAGTAAAATATAAAAAAAAATATATACATTTGAGATCACCGTAATCGTACTGACCTGAAGAATAACGTTACCATGTGATTTATATTGCATGGTGAGTGCTGTAAAAACAAAAAAACGATGGCAGAATTGCTGTTTTTTTTTTTTTTCAAACCCCCTACACAAAAATAATCCAACATAAATAAATGTTATTTGTACCCCTAAAGGAAACAAAAAATACATAACTCGTCCCGCAAAAAAGCAAGCTCTCAGATAGAAAAACTAAAAAAAAGTTATCACGCTTGGACGATGATGAAAAATATTGCCGCGTCCTGAAGGCCAAAATTGGTCTTGATAGGGTACAAGAAGGTCTTTGCACATGAAGTCATATAAAAGATGTATGCTATTAAAAGTAAGATTAGTCAGATATGTCTGATAGTACACAAGTTTCCCAAATGCCCCTTTGACCATTAAGAGTCAACAAATTACTTTTCTAAAAAACACTGGTATTTCAAGACATAGAAAGCTAAGGCTTTGTTTACTAAGGCTTTGTTCACGTAACGTTCACACTTTACATTCGCTGTATGCGCCTTGAAAGCTTACATTTCATTCGCTGTATACGCCAAAAGTACCCATAGGGCCCTATAGACCTGATACATGTTAAGGGGGCCTATGCAGCATGTATGCCTTTGTCTGGTATACAGTGGCATAATTTAGGCTATACGATCAGTACATAATCCTGGAGATTTTTCCGTAGAATGTGCTGAATTTATAGTCCGAACGTGGTGTAAACAAAGCCTTTCCTAGCAAGGACCCTACAAACAGCAGTCTGCATCTCATTTACCAGGTATGATTTAGAGCAGGGGTCTCAATCTCGGTCGGGTAAGAGGGCCACATATAGAAAAAATTTGAAGTTGACAGGCCGCATTACTTTCAAATTTGATACTTTACAAAATTATTGTTAATCAATTAGTTATTTGAACTACTATAACACTACATTACTATAACAATACTACATTACTATAATACTACATTACTCTAATACTACATTACTATAATACTACATTACTATAACAATACTACATTACTATAATACTACATTACTCTAATACTACATTACTATAACAATACTACATTACTATAATACTACATTACTATAATCCTACATTATTATAATACTACATTACTATAACAATACTACATTACTATAATACTACATTACTCTAATACTACATTACTATAATACTACATTACTATAACAATACTACATTACTATAATACTACATTACTCTAATACTACATTACTATAACAATACTACATTACTATAACAATACTACATTACTATAATACTACATTACTATAATATCACATTACTATAATACTACATTACTATAACAATACTACATTACTATAATACTACATTACTCTAATACTACATTACTATAACAATACTACATTACTATAACAATACTACATTACTATAACAATACTACATTACTATAACAATACTACGTTACTATAACACTACATTACTATAACAATACTACATTACTATAACAATACTACATTACTATAACAATACTACATTACTATAATACTACATTACTATAATAATAGCACTAGATTTAAACTTAATGGAAATTTGCGAGTTTACTCCACGTGCTAATTTCAAAAATCCAGTTTTCCAGCTTAAAGAGGCTCTGTCACCAGATTTTGCAACCCCTATCTCGTATTGCAGCAGATCGGCGCTGCAATGTAGATTACAGTAACGTTTTGTTTTTTTTCAAAAACGAGCATTTTTGGCCAAGTTATGAGCATTTTTATAGTTATGCAAATGAGCCTTTCTTAAGTACAACTGGGCGTGTTTAAAGTTATGTCCAAGTGGGTGTGTATTATGTGCGTACATCGGGGCGTTTTTACTTGTTTTACTAGCTGGGCGTTGTGAATAGAAGTGTATGATGCTGACGAATGAGCATCATCCACTTCTCTTCACAACACCCAGCTTCTGGCAGTGCACAGACACAGCGTGTTCTCAAGAGATCACGCTGTGACGTCACTTCCTGCCCCAGGTCCTGCATCGTGTCGGACGAGCGAGGACACATCGGCACCAGAGGCTACAGTTGATTCTGCAGCAGCATCGGCGTTTGCAGGTAAGTCGATGTAGCCTCTGTCGCCTGGTGCCGATGTGTCCTTGCTCGTCCGACACGATGCAGGACCTGGGGCAGGAAGTGACGTCACAGCGTGATCTCTGGAGAACACGCTGTGTGTCTGTGCACTGCCAGAAGCTGGGTGTTGTGAAGAGAAGTGGATGATGCTGATTCGTCAGCATCATACACTTCTATTCACAACGCCCAGCTAGTAAAACAAGTAAAAACGCCCAGATGTACGCACACAATACACACCCACTTGGACTTAACTTTAAACACGCCCAGTTGTACTTAAGAAAGGCTCATTTGCATAAATATAAAAATGCTCATAACTTGGCCAAAAATGCTAGTTTTTGAAAAAAACAAAACGTTACTGTAATCTACATTGCAGCGCCGATCTGCTGCAATACGAGATAGGGGTTTGAAAATCTGGTGACAGAGTTTGAGTGTTGCTAAATGCAGTCTGGCGGCTCAGGTGGCAGCGTTTGGCAGACAAACAAATATCAAGGTTAGGCAGCCCCTTTTTATATCATGCAACAGAGCCTTCTATAGATACTGCCACAGTGCCCTCTGTAGATACTGCCACAATGCCCTCTGTAGATACTGCCACAGTGCCCTCTGTAGATACTGCCACAGTGTCCTCTGTAGATAATGCCACACACCCCTAGATAATGCCACAGTGCCCTCTGTAGATGCTGCCACAGTACCCTCTGTAGATGCTGCCACAGTGCCCTCTGTAGATGCTGCCACAGTGCCCTCTGTAGATGCTGCCACAGTGCCCTCTGTAGATGCTGCCACAGTGCCCTCTACAGATGCTGCCACAGTGTCCTCTACAGACAATGCCACACACACCCCTTGTAGATAGTGCCACAGACACCCCCAGGAGACAGCTCCATTGGGGCTCCCTCTAGGAGTGGAATCCCCAGTCAGAGCGTTGCCGACGCTTTGGCTGGGGATTCCTCTTCTGTTGAAGCCCCTGACTTTACTGTCCATACACAGTGACGTCAGGGGATCCTCCTGGATCGGAATGTGATGTCAGGGGCAACCCCACAGCCGGTGTCCCAGAACGGAGCACTAGTACAGGCTCTGCTCCGGAACTCTGGGCAAGCAACTGACATCAGTGTCCAGATATGGACAGTGATGTCAGGGGCTTGCCCAGAGCTGGAGTCCCGGAGCAGAGCCGCTTCTTGCACCCTGCCTGGGATTCCAGCTCTGCTCCTGACATCACTGTCCAGCTCTGGGGAAGCCGTAGACATCGCTGTCAGGGGATTCCACAGTGTCCCGGAGCACAGCCTATACTAGTGCTCTGCCCATGACTCCGCTATGGGGAAGACCCTGACAAAACTGTCCATATATGTCTATACTAGCGGCTCTGTGTCCCGCGGGCCGCAGATGACAGCCTCAGGGGCCGCATGCGGCCCGCGGGCTTGAGACCCCTGATTTAGAGGGTGACTGGGAGATATTTTTTTGATTTTTAATAGAGATTGGCATTAAATTGATGGTGTATCCTCAGGAAAGGCCATTAATATCTGATCGGTGTGTGTCTGATATCCATACTATCAAACACCATCACAGTCGTAGCAGCAGTTCACAGTATTACAGCCTTCACTCGTTCCCTTCAAACAGCTGATTGGTGGGGGTGTCAAAAGTCGGACTGCCACCGATCAGATATTGATGGTCTATCCTGAGGATAGACCATCGATTTTATCTCACCGGACAACTTCCATCATAGTGACATTACATTAGGTACAGAAGTTACTTAAAATAAGAAGTAAACTAATTTTATCAGGTATTCAGAACTAGCTCTCAGTTTAATTGAACTGTGCTCAGGAATCATGAATCAACAGTAATTGCCTTTGTGAAAAATATCAGACTTTTGTGGCCATGGGAATATGTGATATATGACTTTATAAGTCTATCAAAGCTAAGAAAATATTTTTTCATGAGGCAGATGTTCTACTGTGGATTAAAGCTGATGGAATTAAGAAGTTTTAGCATTTTTCTAATTTGTAAATTTTTAGGTTGTGATTTATTATGTTTATTATTTTTGTTATGTAATAACCTTCACAAGTAAAATATACAATTGTATTTTTATTGAATAACTAAATGAAGAAAAAATAATTATAACAATTTCTTTACATAATACATTTTTAATTCAGGAGTTAATATCATGTATAACAAATATGTATTTCTCAGTTATTGTATTATTTTCAATCTTCTCAATTTATAGTTCGTTATTCCAATTAAAACTTGTTTTTTTTTAGACAAATTGAAACACATTTAAAGGGAACCTGTCACCAGCATTTCACCTATTAAACCAGCAATACCTGGTGGTAATTGGTGAAAAATCATTTTTATGTAACCTATAATTATCTTTGGCTCTGTACCTTTAGTATTCAGTTTTTTTGTGTTCCCGCGCCATATACTAATGAGCATAAGAGTCATATCTTCAGTCGAAAATTCTTATATTTTCATTCCTCAAGCCTTTCTGTGTTATCCCACCTCCTTACTTTTGATTCACAGCTGCTCATCTCCCCCCGGCACACACGAAATCCCGCACTTGCGCATCAATGTCCTGTTCAGGTGCGTGCACACAACGAGACATCATCGCGGCACATGCACAGTAACTAGATTTGAGGCCCAGACGAAGCAGGGAAGGGTATCGGACCCTACATGATCGGCACATGCGCGTTATCTCAGAGGAGATTTTGTCATTCGGGACGGGCCAGTTTTTGGCGGTGGCCGGGCATAAGAAGAGGAACGAAGAAGACTCACTGATTATTACCATAAAAGGCGCAAAATGTTTGCCTCCGTTATTTACGCTCAGAGGAGGAGTTCAGGAGTAGGGATAACACCTAATGGCAGTGCCCTCTTTCAGCAGGGTAATGTGCCTGCCACTCTGCAAAAATTGTTCAGGAATGGTTTGAGGAACATGAGAAAGAATTCAGGTCAATTTAAATTTCAGGTCAATTGGCCTCCAAATTCTCCAGATCTCTATTCGATCGATCATCATACCGGAAAAACAAGTCCAATCCATGGAAGCTTCACTCTAACGTCTCGGTGCCAGATACCACAGGAACCTTCAGAGATCTTCTGGCGTCCATGCCTCGACAGGTCAGAGCTGTTTTGGTGGCACGAGTGGGACCGGCACAATATTAGGCAAGTGTATAAAATGCAAATGGAACTTATTTGCCCCATGTATGATCAATGTTTTTTCAGGTCCTGCTTCTATATATAGAGACCACTCGTATTTAAAATCCACTCCTATGTTTAGCTCAGTATGTTTTTCCTATGGAGTAGTGAGGGGGAGCGAATATAAACTAGAAACCCTTAAGAATCAAATGTTTCTGTCATTATAATATCAGCTGATCCCAACCACTACAAAGGCTCTGTTCACACTAGCGTCATGGCTTCTGTTCATAATGGAGCCACAACAGCCATGATGGATCCATCTTTAATGATCCCAATGAATCCTGATGGATTCCATTGACTGGTAATGAAATAGACTGCGCTTTTCTTGCCACCAAAAATACTGGAACCCATAAAGGAAAGGGAAAATTGCTAATGTAAACAGAGCCTAATACATTTTTGCTTACCAAAAATTTTTATCCCATTGAAATCAATTATATATGTTCTGACATCTGTTTTTGGACATATTTAGCTAAAAATAAAATACAATAAAAAAAATTGATGTGTGAACCAGGTCCAGTATATGAAAAACCTGAAACAAGTTGCTCTGAATATTTTTCTCCTAAATCTTTAAAACAAATAATTGCTATAAAAGGAGCCCGACAAGGAATGTTGACAAGGTAATTTAGTTAAAGTGACCTTATTATTACATCTATTAAGTCCTAATTACAAAGACAGTAAAAAACAACAACAACACAACAAGCAAGTTTTTGCAGCATAAGCATGTTCCAAACCTAACTTTTCCATTTAATTAAAATCTCCCGGCTGTGAAGGAGAGACGAAAAAAAAGAAGTAAAATACCAAAAAAAATCCAGTTAAGAGCAAATTAATTTATTGCTCTACAGTACTTTGAAATCAATGTGACTTTGGCAAGTCACCCCGCACAGTTACACAGGCACAGAGATAAATGGAAAGTGTCTGAATAACATTTAAATTCTCCAAATCCAAACCCCTCCCCATCCGAGCCCAGGGTTGCCAACCTCCACTTCAGAAATTTCTGGACAACTGAGTAAAAATTCACGGACAGACCAAAATTTTTACGGACACATTACAAAATCATTGCCTCTGCACCATGCAGGGTGCTAGGTGTGACTCACCAATCGCTTTTGCAGCATACTCCCCTCCTATACCCTAACCTCTAAACAAACTCGTAATCCAGTGATCCAGATGGTAATAATGATCCCTTAGTGCTCGACCCAATAAAAGTGTCCCATCGGTAACCGAGCCCTCTGCAGATAACATCACACACAGCCCCCCTTGTTAGAGAGTGCCAAACAGTTCCACCTTGTAGATAGTGCCACACAACCCCCCCTTGTAGATAGCACCACACACAGCTCCAGCTTGTAGATAGCGTCACACATCCCCCTTGTAGATAGTGCCACAAAGCCCCCCTTGTAGATAGCGCCACACAGCCCCCTTGTAGATAGTGCCACACAGCCCCTTTTCTAGATAGTGCCACACAGTTCCCCCTTGTAGATCGTGCCACACAGACCCCTTTGTAGATCGTGCCACACAGCACCCCCTTGTAGATAGCCACACACAGCCCCCCCTTGTAGATAGCCACACACAGCCCCACCTTCTAGATAGCGCTCCCCCATTCTCTTGTAAGTAGCGTCGCACAGCCTCCCCCCTTTCCCTTGTACTTAGTGCAAAGAGAGCGGAGAGTGGCAGCCTACCGCTACCACTATCCGCTCTGCCTGACACAACGCACCGTCAGGAGGAAGAGGTGGTCATGCGGCGAAGCATGAAGCACTTTAGACTGGAGTCGGTGACGGCACAGGACTGGAGCAGTCTAGTCAACTGACCTGAGTCACCTGACCTCATGTCAGATGAATGGATTTATCCACTCCCGGAACCGACCCCACTTGGCAGCGGCCGGCCTGCATATTTTCAGATTCCGCAGAATCTGAAAATATGCCTGGCCGCAGCCTACTATTCCTTTGCACTTCGCATGTACATTTTGGCGCATGAGCAGTGCAAAGTTCCAGGAGACTGCAGAAAAATCCCGGATGGTGCTATTTTCTGCCGGAAGCTACGGAAGGCAGAAAAAAAAAACCCACCCGTTTACAATATAATATACAGATATAATATACACAAGTCCCAATAACAAATTGAGAATCTGGGATCACAAACCATCAACATTGTCACCCACTGCACTGGCATTCGTCCTTTGGATTGTGTTCATTCAGAGGTGTAACTATAGGGTGTCCAGAAGTTGCGACCACGCTGGGGCCCCAGAGCCTAAGATGGGCCATATACCTAAGATAACTGTCGGCGGAATGATAATTCGGCCGACAGCTATTCCTCTGATCCTCCCATATACCGGCATGCTCGGTTTGGGCGGGTGTGCATGTATTCTTAATGGATAGAGGGGTGTAGGCTGCTGCCAGACACCTTTCGAGGCGGCTTATCTCCCCGAGAACAAAAAGATCGGGCATGTTGTTAAAACCCAACTGCCCAATCTCATCCTCCAACATCTTCCGAAGTCGGAAGGTTCGACAGACATAAATTTGATGTGTATGGCCACTTTAAGGAAGGAGCGCAGCTAGGGGGGTGTCAAGGCATGTGCCCTTGTTGCTGGTTGGCAGGGGGCACTAACAAGAATTTTAGATACAGGGCTATGTCAGCAAACTCAATCTTAGCCCTCGGTGAAGGAAAGCCTTGCTACACCTCTACCCAACGAGGCCAAAATGCCTCTCTGCCCTAATAGTGTGTAGGCCTGTTACAGGTTTTGCATCGGGGCCCAGTGACTTCAGGTTATACCTCTTCATCATTTGCAGGTAGTCAACAAAGTCCATTGATTTCGGCTTGCGTGAGGTCTAGATGGCACCACACAAACACTCAAGCAGTCACTCGTTAGTTAACAAACTCTAAATGAAAACCCGGGCTTTTTCTGTCTTTCTGAGTAATCTTTTTGTGCCTGCCCTGTCTGATTTTTATCCCAGCTCCCTTCTTCTGTAAAACTGAGTGGAGCTGGCAGACAGCCTGTGCTCTTTCCTTGTTGAGATTCAGCATGCCCCTTCTCTTCCCATCTGTTCTGCCAAGAAACAGTCGCAGCTAATCTGTCTTCATCCTCAGTGAGCGGTGAGAAAACACGGACCTAACACAAGCGCCTCCCTTTCCCCTCATATGTGATATCTGCAGAGATTC
Source organism: Rhinoderma darwinii (assembly GCF_050947455.1). NCBI lineage: Eukaryota > Metazoa > Chordata > Amphibia > Anura > Rhinodermatidae > Rhinoderma > Rhinoderma darwinii. Next base: position 90,807,988 of record NC_134696.1, read on the forward strand.
ACTGACACATTAATAAAGTCTGATCTTGTCTTTTGCAAATACATACGTATAATTAAATCTGGTGTCGCGGACTGTACATGGTCCTCAGCTGTCCTGTACCTACTGAGTGTGACAAATTGCGCTCCTTAAGTGATTGACCAATTTATCACATCACTACGGGGCACGGTGTGTAGTTGGAATGAATGTAAGGTGAGAAACTTATGTACGCTAAAAATCTATAGGCTGCAAATATAAACCTCAATGGCAAGCAGAACATTATGATGATAATAAAGGAATATCGCCGGATTGTTGAGTAGCAGGGCCGGGACGAGGGTTAGGTGAAGGTAGGCTGTGAGGGGGGCACAATTTTCCAATAACCGCTTATATTAGTGATTGAGGCGATCATTGGATCAGGAGGCCCGGGAAGTGGTGAGCCTGGTTTCAGGTTAACACACCACTCCTCTTCTGCTACATGCGCCAGTGAGACCCACAACATCCTGATGCCGTTGCACACTACCTCCTAATGCTGGAAGGCATCCAGACCGGGGGCGGCTACTGCATCCGAAATACACTATGAGATGCAGCCAAGATGGGCCCCTAGACAGAAGAGAAGCAAAAAGAGGTGAGTGCATTTTTTTTGGTCTGGTCTGAGGTCTGAATGTAGTCCCAATAGGGATCTTCAAAATGCAATATTTTTATCGCTTATATAAGGTTTTGGTATACTCAATATACCAAAGCATTATTGCCTGTCGAGAAGGTGAAGCCTTCGGAACAGCCTAATAGGCCCATGGCACGGCTTGGGACAACCGATTGGCAACCCATTGGCGCGTCGCTACAGAGGAAAATTCCCCTCATAAAAACAGATATTTGCCAAGGGCCTCGGGAGCCGGACTTATCTCAATCAACTGATTGCCGCTCCCATATTAAGGGAGTAGTCTGTGATGAGACTACCTTTAAATTAGCCAATTTTTTGCCTGGTGTGACTGGTATTGACTATCTACAGCGATAATCTGTTGTCTAGTAATGCAACTGGTCCCCATTGACGTAAATCCCACTCCACTGTTCAGGTTATCTATGGGACATGCTACGAATATGTCAGAAGGGGTAACATTTATTCAATAATTGGCTAAGAATTTCCCACATGGGGCAATGATATCAGAGACATGACAATAGATAATATGGGACTTCATACTTTATCGCTACTGTCTTAGAATAAGTCCTTACTTTGTATGCACCACAACACTATGTTGCAGCTTCTGCAGCCATAAAATTCACTCTAAATTGATTGCCAGTAAGTTGCTAATGTCTTGGCAGAGTTTCATGGAAGCCATCTAAGATGTAATGCATTGTCCGTTGTTGGATGTCACTTAGTGGAAATTGCATAAAGTATATGATAACCTCCAATGATGTATTCCAGTCAGGATATATCTTATCACTGGTCTGAAGGGTGTTCTGCGGCTTCTCAACCATGAACATACGGGGTTATAAATAATATTCAGGTAGACATCAGGACCGTTACTGTCTCAAAATGAGTTGCCTATATGAGGGAACTTCATAATTTGCTAAGTATAACTCCAGCTAAGTCTTGTGATAGTATTTCACTAGTATCATAGGTGTTAAAAATTATGTAAAGATCTGGGATTAGAGCCGCAACTATGTTTGTGATTGTTTTAGCCATGTCTTTGTTACCCAAACATGCCATTTTCTAGGGCCGATATAGGGGTTGTCAAACTGGGCGATTGCCATGGACTCCAATTTCATAGAGGACCCCTAAAGACTGGAATCAACCTGAGAGTGGAGCATATATACTTTTACTACCCCAGATCACCATGAATTTGACCTTTGACCTCTTCCCTATTTCAGCATTGTATAGCTGTATTATTTAGGCACTCAATGGGGCACTACTTTTCTTGTTGCCCAGTGCCCCATTTTCTATAAAACTGGCCCAACCAGTACCTAATGCATTTTGTTTTAATTCCATCCAGCTAATATTTCATGTTTACTACCTAGAACTCCCCTTACTATCTGATTCTTTAGCATTTATGTGTACAGTGCGCCCCAGCTGTGGCCATTGGTAGCCCGATTATATGCCCCGTTGCAGTCCTCTGTTGAACAACAAAACAAGAACCAAAAGGAGTCCTTCACTGCCCTAATATTCACATCTGTCAGTAGAGATTAGAAAATTTCCCGAAAATTGTTTAGGGCCCGATTCAATCGAGTCGGCTGTCCAATTCAATGTGGTCCGAAAATCTTTTGGATTTGTACATTATCAATTGTATTTTCTTCATGTTACCCTATATCTCCAAAATGTTTTCAGCAGTAAACATGTCTAGACAGCCTCCAGCCGTGTGAACCCAGTGGACAAGGCATCAGTCTGTGGATTGTGGGTTCAAGTCCCACCTGGGTTGAATGCTTTCAAAGTATCTTCGTGGACCTTGGTTTGTGCGCTGGGGCACAGTCATGCTGGAACAAGAAAGTGCCAAACCGTTCCCACAAAGTACAGGCTTGGACGTAGCTGTATGTCTGGGCTTCTTTTTTGCGGGACAAGTTGTATAATTACATCATTGTTCGGTGCACATAGTATATTGATATCATTTTTGAAACTTTTTTTTGGGAGGGATTTGAAAAAAAAAAACAACTATTCCAGCATTGTTTTTCATGTTTTCAATTTACGCCGTTTACTAAGCGGCATAAATAACTTGTTACCTTTATTCTATGGGTCGGTACAATTGCGGCAATACTAATATGTATAGGTTTTTTATGTTTTACTACTTTTGCACAAAAAAACTCTTTAAAAAAAAAACTATTTATTTTTACACCGCCGCATTCCAAGAGCGGCAACTTTACGGCGATGTGGGTTTGTTTTTTGCAGGACAAGGTGTAGTTTTCATTGGTATTATTTTGGGATACATGGGACTTATCGATTAACTTGTAAAGGATCTGCCAGGCACAACTTCTGTGTATACGCCCATGGGTAATCAGTCTGCACCTGGTTCTATGTCTCTGAGACTGACTCCATCTTCCACCACTCAGGATGGCAGGCTTAGGAGTGGGAGAGCCTATCGCAGCCTGGCCAGACGGAGCTAGCTCCCGCCCTCTGTCTATTTATACCTGCCTTTCCTGTTCCTCCTTTGCTTGTGATTTTTCTCGTGTGGTTTCCTGGCCCTGCTGCAGCTCCTAGCTATTTGACCTTGCTTCATACTGACTGACCCTGGCTTACTGACTACTCTCCTGCTCTGCGTTTGGTACCTCGTACATTCCTGGTTTGACTCGGCTCGTTCACCTCTCTTGTTGCTCACGGTGTTGCCGTGGGCAACTGCCCCATTTCACTTTGCTTGTGTCCCCTTGTCTGTTTGTCTGTCGTGCACCTACTGAGCGTAGGGACCGTCGCCCAGTTGTACCCCGTCGCCTAGGGCGGGTCGTTGCAAGTAGGCAGGGACTGAGTGGTGGGTAGATTAGGGCTCACTGCCTGTTTCCCTACCCCCCTGCCATTACATAACTACTATTTGATTTTTTTTAGGGAAGGAATGTTTGTGGTTGTTTTTTTAATTTTTTTGTACACCATTCACTCGGCAGTTTAATCAACGTGTTAACTTTATTGTTTGAGTCGTTACGATCGCGGCAAGATCATATAGGCATATTTTTATTTATTTTTGCACACTTTTACTAAATAAAAACTCTTATGGAAAAAAGTGCCTTTACTTTATTTTTACTGTAATCTTATATTTTTTTTCCATAAACTTAATTTAACGCTTTTTTATTTATTTTTTTTGTAGTCCCAACACTTCACAATGTGATCTTCTAATGGCAGATATAATTCTTTGGTATACTTAGTATACCAAAGCATTATTACCTATCAGTGTAAAACTGACAGGCAATCTGTTAGGTCATGACCCTGAAGGTAGACCTGGGGGCCTTTATTAGGCCCCTGGCTGCCATGGAAACCCATTGGCGCCCCGCGATCATGTCGCGGTTGTGTGCCGATGGGGGGATAGAGTCAAAAACTTTAAATGCCATGGTTGTCATTGACAGCGGCATCTAAGGGGTTAAACTGCCAGAGAGAGCTCTTTGATTCCAGCAGTCGCTGATCTCCTGGGTACAGTGGCAGTACCCACGAGAAACGGGTACTGCACCAACGGGAACTAGCACCAAGTAAACTTTACAGTTGGCACAATGCATTCGAGCAGGTAACGTTCTCCTGGCATTCACCAAACCCAGACTCTTCCATCAGACTTCAGATAGAGAAGCGTGATTCATCACTCCACAGAGCACATTTCCCCTGCTCCAGAGTCCAGTGGCGGTGGCTTTACACCACTCCATCGCACGCTTGGCATTGTGCTTGATATAAGGCTGTCATGCAGCTGCTCAGCTATGGAAACCCATTAGATGAAGCTCCCAGGCACAGTTTGTGTGGGGATGTTAATACCAGAGGAGGTTTGGACAGTTATTGAGTCAGCAGAGCATTAGCGACTTTTATGTATTATGCACCTCAGCACTCGGCAACCCCGCTCTGGAACTTTATGTGGTCCCCACTTCGTGGCTGAATTGCTGTGTTTCCTAAACGCTTCGCCATTGCAATAATATCAGTCACAGATGATGGTGGAATATCTAGGAGGGAAGAAATTTCATGAACTGACTAGTTACACCGGTGGCGTCCTATTACGGGACCACGCTGGAAGTCACTGATCTCTTTACAATGACCCATTATATCACTAATGTTTATTTTTTCTTTTATTTAATATAAATTATTTTTATATAGCATAGTTCAAAAGCAGTGCAATCCAAAACGACACTAAAAATAATACACCACAAATCTCCAAAATTACTACGTGAAAAACCCTTCACGTCAAATCCAGGGACCCCAAAGCCATTTGTGCAATTGACTGATCTTTTTTGCTCTTATTTTGTCGTACTTTCTAATATTAGAGATAGAGTTTCTCCATTCCAAAAGGATGGGGGGGGGGGGGGTTAGCCATCCATTTTTCTAGCTATTACCAATTTAGCAATCAGCAAAATTCTCAAAGTGAGTTGAATTTGTGTTTTTGAGAACTTCGCCATTATCAAGTCTGCGGTGCAATTCAGCAGTTTTGGGAATTTCACGACCAAGCTTAGACAACAGAAATGTTTGTAAAACGAGCTGCTGGAACTCTTATTTTATAGAAAAATACAAAACAAATCCACAAAAATGCATAACAAAAACTAAAGACAAAATGTTTAAACAAAAATACATTGCTATATAAACAAAACTGTGCCAGACCTGGCCCCATACACTCCACTCATGCAGCCGACATTCACACCTCATCTAAAACAATAACTATAACTAAATATTCCTTTTGATATGGGGTGTTGGGTCTAGGGGTTGGGGGCCAGCCCCCGAAGACGCTGCAGGGACTTACCCAGGTCACGGTACTCCTGGATGTGGGTCACCAGACGGGAGCTAAACACCATGACGTCCTCAGCGAACCCCACTCAAGGGCATCCCGGAAGCTCTGTTGTTCTGGCCCCGATGGTGCTGGCCGCTCTATGGGGGAAACTGCCGCCATCTCCGATCCTCTCCTCGCAGCTCCTTTTGGCGCCTCAGCCTTTGAGGGACCCGGGGACACATTGCTGCTGCCCCAAGATTATTATTTTCTCCCCCAAAGCCGACTGTCTTTTTCCCAGCCTGCTGGCTGGTTCCTTCACTCTCCACCAGCCTGCTACTGAGGGTGAAGGACCGAGGTTCTCTTTAAGCCCAGGTACGATCTTACAAACCTGGGCTAATGGTAAAAGGAGACTCCCCAGTCTAGGCCTGAATGTTGGAGTCCCAGGAGCTTCTCCACAAACAACCACACCTGTCCACACCCCTCAGTCAATGACGAGTGCTGGATTTTATATACCTGTGGTAATGGGGCTGAATGAAAGACCTGAATTTAATGATTAAGTGGTGTGTCCCAATACTTTTGTCCATATGGTCTTGTAATACAGGACCCCAGTAGAGAGTATCACACATGATAAGCTTAGATGCAGGGCCCCAGAAGACAGTATAACGCATGATAGACTTAGATACAGGAGTAAATATCCATATACTTACCCTCCTCACTCTCTTTGACTTTGGGCGCAACATTATGTGTGCATACAACAGACTGACGCTTAATGGCGTCAGGACCCAGCACTGTGCCCGAAGCCGAAGAGGACCTGACTCACGAGGGTAAGTATATGGATATGGTACTGTAGTGACAGGGGCTCGTGTAGGTTATTACATCGGCCCTAATTACTACAAAAACATTTTCAAAAAGATTACTCAGACAAGCGGTGGTAAACATGTCTAGACGGCAGACAGAAATGTAAGCCCAGTGGCCTAATGGATAAGGCATCAGCCTCCGGAGCTGGGGATTGTGGGTTCAAGTCCCACCTGGGTTGAGTAATTTCAAAGTTTCATTATGGCCCATGCACTGGGGCTCAGACATGCTGGAAGAGAAAATTACCAAATCCCAAACTGTTTCCACAAAGTTAGAAGATACACGTGAACATGATTCAAAAATGTTGATGTTTGTGTCGTTAAACATCAGAATGTAAGCAATAAAATGTATTGACCATATATTGTGGGTTCAAGTCCCTCCTGGGTCACCCAATTTTGAAGTATCTGCTGGATTATTAAATTCTAAAATTTCAATTTCAGGCTTATTACCACATTTCAAAACAAGTAAGCAATAGTCTATATCATACCTGTTCACATGTCAAAAAATCAATTGTTATTTCAACGTGAGATAAGGGGGGTGTAAACCACAGGTCCGATAAAAGTTGATATTTCAAGGATGGAGCTGGAGCTTAGTCAGATAATATACATTATATTTTTTGACATATACAAAATAAATATCTCATGAATATGTTAATTATTTTACATATATATGAAAAAAATAATCTTAGAGCTGTATATTATGAATCATATTTTCTTCACTTTTCCTTCTATCTTCAAAAACATTTTCAAAAATATTACAATAAAACAGCCGGCGATAAACATACACAGCCCCATTCATCATCATTGGCCCAGTGGCCTAATAAATCAGCCTCCACAGCTGGGGACTTCCAGTCCCACCTGGATCGTTCAATTTTGAAGCTTCTCCTGGACTATAAAAAAAAGTCCCAGAATTTAAAAAGTATGAGAGTCTAAGCCATAGACTAGTCTAGATCATACTGAAGAGGAAAAGATGTGTAAAATATTGTTATAAGCTACATACAAGTGGATATTTCAAGCTAATTTATGAGATGAGACAAGATTTACCCACAGGTCCGGTAATACAATTTATAATTTGACATGTAACAAGGAAGATATATCTTACGGGTATGTTAATAATTTTACATATATATGAACCAAACAGTCCTTGAATTTGCATATCATAAATAATCCATTTTCCCCTTGTCTCCATCTCCGAAAACATTTTCAAATATCTTACTTCAACCGGTGGTGGTTAACATGTCCAGTCAACGTATGTGAACACGGGCCCAGTGGCCTAATGGATAAGGCATCGGCCTCCGGAGCTGGGGATTCAAGTCTTACCTGGGTTGAATATTTTTAAAGTATCTTTATGGAACTTCCTTTGTGCCGGAACATGCTGCAACTAAGGGGTCGACCCCTGAAAAACATACCCATATCATTATCCCTCCTCCACAAAACTTTACAGTTGGCACAATGCCGTCAGGCAGGTAATGTTCTCCTGGCATTCACCAAACCCAGACTCATCCATCAGACCGCCAGATAGAGAAGCGTGATCCATCACTCCACAGAACACGATTCCCCTGCTCCAGAGTCTGGTGGCGGCGGCTTTACACCACTCCATCTCACGCTTGGCATTGTACTTGGTAATATAAGGCTGGCATGCAGCTCCTCGGCCCCCATGCTGAGAAGCTCCCGGGGCAAATTTTTTGTGCAAATGTTAATGGGAGAGGAGGTTTGGAGCTCTGCAGTTGTTGACGTTTATGCACTATCCGCTTCAGTCCTTCACTGTCCTAAAGTTCGCATCTACCAGTAGAGATGAGTGAATTTTCCGAAACTCGGTTGAATTCGATTTGGTGTGAATAAATTTTCCACAAAGTGCAAGTTCACCCGATTGCCCTGTCTGACTCCCTGATGTCTTCTAGAACTGTATCCAAGTTAGGTACAGTCCTAGAAGACATCAGAGAGTCAAACAGGACAATTAGGGCTCATGATTCCACCCCTAAAATTAAAAAAATTACCATATTACATATCCTATATCTTCAAAAACATTTTTAGTGGTAAACATGTCCAGACAGCCCACAGCCTCGCCGACCCAGTTACGTAATGGATAAGGCATCCGTTTCCTGAGCTGGGGATTGTGGGTTCATGTCCCACCTGTATTGCTCAATTTCTAAATTGTCAGAGTCCCAAATGCGTGATAATTACAGCAATGCCCATATTCAAAAAGACTACAGCAGTAAACTTGTTTGGTTGAATTTCAGGATGAAAATGTGAAAAGTATCAGCTGCCATACCTAGGTGATGTTGTTTCTTGATCGATTATATACACAACTCACGATTGTCATAAAAATAAAGCCATAATCAGCAGCCTCCTTGTTGACAGTTTCCAATAACAACTTTTTTAACCCTCATTCACACTGGGATTAAATGTAAGTGTAAACAGCAGAAATGAAAAACAGATATCCTACAAAGATGCTATATTTTACATTTACTGAGTTAATGACTGATCTTAACTAAAGGTGGAGCTTTATTTCAGAAGCCTAATTGTTTCTTTAAATAATCAAATTATAAAATTTCTCCATAGTAAAATCAATAATATTCTCCAAAACCCATAGGAGAATTCACAATTTGTCTTTTATCTGAGAAGAGAAAAAGGCCACGTATGGAGTCAGCGCACATTTCCTCTTATTATTAGAAGAAAAGCAGATATTTCTCCACTGGGCAATTATTTCACATGGAACCGAGAGCTTAATAATATCGGATCCCAGTTGTAGTAAATCTCCTCCTGTTCTGGAAAGATTTATCTTTCTGAACGGATATTAAATTCTTTAACAAATGCTTATATCCACTACAGAAGGGGCTGGACAGAGCCTGCAGGGCTGAAGGGAAGCCTCCATGACCTCCCTGGTAGGGAAAGGGTTAACTTGTGAGGGAGAGTTGGAGGGGGTTGGAGGGGGTCAGGGAGGAGTCAGGGGGCCGTTGCTGCTCTTCCCGCTGTTTTCGGCATTGAGCCGGAAGCAGCGGAGGGAGTAACACAGTAAGGACAAGCTCCCCGTTGCCCGCGCTTGTACAGCATGTCTGAGGCATTTTTGTTAGAGCAGCTGCGTGCTGCTGCTGTGCACCACGGTCCCGGATGGCTGGAGGAGACCGTGGCTGCATTAGCGAGGATCCCGGACGCCGTGTTGCCATGTCAGGCCCGGCGTTCGGGGTCTGTTGCAGGGGACAGGCTCCCCTCCCCCGGCCCCCTTCCTAGCATGGCGGCGGGGGGGGAGTCGGCAACAACTGCTCCTGTCCGGAGCAGGCAGAGAGCGTTGCCGGGGGTGACGGCGACGCAGGCCGGGTCGACCCGTCCCTCCCGGCGGTCTCGACCTCCGGAGCGCCTTAGTCCTGAGACAGTCCCGCGGACACGGCGTCGCAGAGGGAGCCCGATCTCGGACGCTGCAGGCCAGGCAGCTGGGGGGACCGCCCCTTCCCAGGCCCTGCGTCCTGGCAGGAATCCCAAGCCGCGACGGGGTCCGGCGGTGAGCAGGGAGTCGCAGGCCGGGCTCCCTGTCACCCCTCCACCATCGGATGGAAGATCTGGAAGACGAGGTACGGCCGCCCCGCCTGGTGATGTTCCGGCCAGGGGGCAGGCCTCTTCAGGATCAGCGAGACGGACGCCTAGATCTGCAGCGACGTTGAGGCAACAGGTCCAGTCGGAAGTCTGGGTTCCATCGGTCGGGCGGCAGGTTGCCGGCCCATCAGTCAGCGCCTCATCATCTCCGATCCGAAGATGTCGGTGGGATGGCCAGTCGTCTGCGAGAGAGGAGCTGGAGGAAGGTGAACTGGACGTGTATCGTCGAGGTCAGGATGGTCCGGCTGACGGGAACACAGCGCCTGTGCGGCCCGGTGAGTGTGTAACTCCATCATTGTCGTATCCAGCGATTTTTATGTCGGGTGTCAGCGGGGGGGCTGCTAGCGTCGCATCGGTGGCCGGTAGTGGCGCGGGCGGGCGCGATGGCGCGGGTCTGGCAGATTTAGTGGGTTGCTTGAGGGAGCTGGTCGGGCGCCTGGATAGGGCGGCGGCGCCGGTAGTTTCGGAAGTGTCCCCGGCGGTAGTGTGGGAGGGCCCCAGGGACGTGGGATTGGTACAGGCGCGGCCCGTGCTGGCGGTTAGGGAGGCGGTCGCGGTGTCGGTACAGACCGAGGCACAAAAGGATGGAGATCGGGTGCATATTGATGACCGTGCTCGGGGGGAGGTGTACGTTTGTTTCGAGGGTCCGTTGGGGGCGCATTTAAAGCAGGAGGTGCGCGAGCGGATCTGGAAGGACGAATATGTGGAGATTTTTTCTCTCTTGCCGCTCGCTAAATTTAATTTGGATAAGGGCAAGCGGGACGAGAGTAAAAAGGACGAGGAAGAACGGCGGCGGTATAGGCTTATCCCGCAAACGTTCGTTAATTGGTCGCAGGCGTTCGCCATATTGGCTAGTGTGATAGGGGAAAAGGCGCCGGAAAATTGTTCGGCGTTGTTTTGTTATTTTGATGCCATTGGGGAGGCTCATAGGGCGTATGGGGGTCAGGCGTGGCTGCGGTACGATGAGCAATTCCGTCAGCGAAAAGCGGTTCGGCCGGCGATTCGGTGGGACCAGAAGGATATTGCTCTCTGGTTACGGGTTACGGCTCCGGTTAGGCAGTCCTTTCCCGGGAGCGCCGGCCAGGGAGGCCAGTCTAGTCAGGTTGGACAAAGCGGCGGGGGAAAGGCGGGTTTTTGCTGGCAATTTAATGAAGGCCAGTGTAAGTTCGGGGCCACGTGCAAGTTCAAGCACGTGTGTTCCGAGTGTAATGGGGCTTCACACGGGGCGGCAAAATGTATGCGGAAAAAGAGGTCAGGAAACCAGCCCTCCGCGGCTGGTCAAGGGGGTGTCGCCGGTGAGGGTGGAAAAGATGGCCCCTTATCTAAATGAGTATCCGGATAGGGCGGCGGCTAAGTTGCTTTTCGAAGGGTTTCGTGTTGGTTTTGTTATTCCTCCGCCTCCTTATGAGGTTCCGGTTACGCGGAGGAATTTAAAATCGGCTTACTTGCATGCAAAAGTCGTGTCGGAAAAGTTGTTAAAAGAAGTTTCGTTGGGCCGCATGTCGGGGCCGTTTGTTGAGTCGCCGGTGAAAGATTTAGTTGTGTCCCCGTTGGGTATTGTCCCTAAACGCGAGCCCGGAAAATTTCGTTTGATTCAACATTTATCGTATCCCAAGGGTTCGTCGGTAAATGACGGGATTGATCACGAGTTGTGCTCCGTAGTTTATACCTCATTCGATAAGGCGGTGGGGTTAGTGCGGGCTGCGGGTCCAGGTGCGCTGCTAGCAAAAACCGAGATCGAGGCGGCGTTTAGGTTGTTGCCGGTTCATCCAGAAAGCCAACGGCTGTTGGGTTGTTTTTGGAATGGGGCTTTTTACGTGGATCGGTGCCTTCCGATGGGGAGTTCCCTTTCTTGTGCATACTTCGAGGCGTTTAGTAGCTTCGTGGAGTGGGTAACGAGGGGAGTATCCGGGGTCGACTCGTTGATCCATTACTTAGATGATTTTTTGTGCGTTGGCACGGGGGGTTCGCCGGTTTGCGGTAATTTGCTTCATGCACTACAGAAGGTGGCGAGGGATTTTGGGATTCCTTTGGCGCCAGAAAAAACGGAGGGCCCGGTAGCGACGATTTGTTTTTTGGGAATCGAAATAGACTCGGTGGCAATGGAGTGTCGTCTCCCTGCGGATAAGCTGGGTGCTTTGAGGCTGGAGGTACGGCGGGCTTGTAGACTGAAGAAATTGACGCTGCGGGAGCTTCAGTCGCTGCTGGGGAAGTTGAATTTCGCCTGCCGGATTATGCCAATGGGGAGGGTGTTTGGTAGATGGTTGGCGGCGGCAACGGCGGGAGTGCGTGCGCCGCATCATTTTGTGCGGCTCAAGGAGGAGCACCGAGCTGATCTTCAGGTTTGGGATGACTTCTTGGGCCAGTACAATGGTCGCTCGCTATGGATGGCCCCAGCGCAGGATACGAGTGAGTTGAATATTTTTACGGATGCGGCTGGGGCGGGCGGTTTTGGAGCTTACGGGGGAGGTCCGTGGTGCGCAGGTCAATGGCCGGCTAGCTGGGTGTCCAGTGGACTCACGCGGAATCTGGCCCTGCTCGAGCTGTTTCCTATCGTGGTGGCGGCTACCATTTGGGGGGACAGGCTCAGGGATAAGAAGGTCCGTTTTTACTGCGACAACATGGGGGTGGTGCTTGCCATTAATAACATCACAGCGTCCTCTCCTCCGGTAGTTCAATTGTTGCGACATTTAGTGTTGGTGTGTTTGTCGTTGAACGCGTGGGTGGTGGCGGTGCATGTCCCGGGTGTACGGAATTGTATCGCTGATGCTCTTTCTCGCTCGCAGTGGGACTGGTTTCGGCAATTGGCACCGGGAGCGGAACGTCTCGGTTTGGCTTGTCCGGAGCATCTTTGGGATCTGGTATCGGTCCCGTAGAACAACTGTTACAAAGGTCTTTGGCGCGCACGACGTGGAGTGCTTATGCTGCTTGTTGGAGGCAGTGGGAGGAGTGGGTAAGAGAGTTGGGTGACGTCAATACGGATAGAGACAGGTTGGTGGCACTTTTGTACTGGTTAGGGGACGCCTGGGAGGTTTTCAGTGGCGAAGGTGAACCGGTTCATATCTGCGGTGGCGTTTGGGTTTAAGTTGCGGGGCTTTCAGGATGTATCGAAGGAATTTCTGGTATCGCAGGCTTTGAAGGGGTTGCGCCGAGGTAGGGTGGAGGCGGATAGTAGAAGGCCTGTGTCGTTTGCTTTGCTTAGCTCGTTGGGCGGTTCATTAGCATCGGTCTGTCGTTCTTCAGATGAAATGGATTTGTTTCGGTTGGCTTTTTCGTTAGCGTTCTTTGGGGCATTTAGAATAGGTGAGTTGGTGTCGCCAAGTACCAAACAGGCAGGGGGGCTGAGATCTGGGGAGGTGAGCCTATTCGCAAATCGGCTGGAGGTATGGTTGCGTCGGTCAAAAACTGACCAAGTAGGGAAGGGTAAACTGATAGTTTTGTTCGCCCTCCCGGGGTCGGTTATGTGCCCAGTAGAGTGCATGCGGGGTTTTACGCCAAACAGGGGGTCTCCAGATTTGCCTTTGTTACGTCATGTGGACGGGTCGTTTTTACACTCCAGGTTTCAGTTTGGAGCTGTATTTAAAAAATGTTTGACGGCGGTTGGTGTCGCGGCAGGCTCATATTCATCTCATTCCTTCAGGATTGGCGCAGCAACAGAAGCGGGGCGCTGGGGGTTGGATGATGAGGGGGTGAGGCGTATTGGTCGTTGGGAGTCCAACAGGTTTAAGTCCTATGTCCGCCCCCATATGTTATGAATTTTGCTGTTAACGCTTTAAAAATGTTATATGGTGGTGCCTAATTGTTTTTTCCGTTTCAGATTCGCCTCCGTGTTTGGTGTGGTTGATGGGTCATTCTTACGTGCACTGGGGGGCTTTGAGGGCGGACGTCCGCCCGAATGGTCGCCAGTTGCGCATTCCGCGACAGGATGCGGTTGTGCATTGGCTGGGTTTTAGAGGTATGTCGTGGAGCAGGGTGTTGGCGGAATTCCAGACATATGCTCGGCTTGATAGGGTTCCGGAGGTCTTAGTGTTGCACGTGGGTGGGAATGACTTAGGAGTCCGCCCCTTTCGTGAGTTGGTGCGGGATATCAAACATGATATGTTGTGTTTGTGGGTATCTTATCCCAAGTTGGTGATAGTGTGGTCGGACATAGTCCCAAGAAAGCATTGGCGGTTAGCTAGATCTGTGGAGAGAGTCAATAAGGCTCGCATTAAAGTTAATCGGGCGGTGTCCCGTTTTGTGGCAAAAAACGGGGGCATTTGCGTGAGGCATAGGGATTTGGAGTCAGGAGTGGGGAATTTCTGGAGGAGTGACGGGGTTCATCTGACCGAGGTTGGCATTGATCTTTGGAGCTTGGCGATAGCAGAAGGCATAGAAAGGGCGGTGGTGGTGTGGAGGAACTCACAGGCTTAAGGTGGTCAAGGCCTGTTTCGCTGTGGCGGGGGGAGTCCTTGAGGCCAGTCAGTACAAAATGGTGGGGGGGTCGCATCGGGGGTATGCGTCCCCCAAAAAAGGTACATGGTTGAAGACTTCATCGGGTGTTATCCCTTTGAAGTGGTCTTCTGGTAGAAGGTATATCACTTGAAGGCTTCATCGGGTGTTATCCCTTTGAAGTGGACTTCTAGTGGTCGGTATATCACTTGAGGGCTTCATCGGGTGTTATCCCCTTGAAGTGGACTTCTAGTGGTTGGAGCCATCTGCAGAGGTGAACGGTGCTTCCGAGCTGGTTTACGGCTGGAGGTAATTAGTGGTTTGCAGATGGCTAACTCGGTGTGTTCTTAAAAAAGGAATATCTGAAAGGGCTTCAAGGACTTCCTCTGCTCGGGTTAATGTTAACGTTAAATTGTTATTTACGTTTCTGACCCATGTTGGGTCATGTGAATTATTAGAAGGAATTCTCTGGTGGATTCCTAACTAGTTATCCGAAGGTTTCGGATTTAAATTGTTTTTATAAAACTGTAAAATTAATAAACGGCTGCTGTGGCCATTTCACATCCAACCTCGGTGTCACGTGTCTTTCCTAAAGGTGGGGGTGAGGGGATAGGATGGGGTAATGGAAGGTTCGTTAACACACGACTCTACTTAGGCAGGTCAAGAAGGGGCTGGACGGAGCCTGCAGGGCTGAAGGGAAGCCTCCATGACCTCCCTGGTAGGGAAAGGGTTAACTTGTGAGGGAGAGTTGGAGGGGGTTGGAGGGGGTCAGGGAGGAGTCAGGGGGCCGTTGCTGCTCTTCCCGCTGTTTTCGGCATTGAGCCGGAAGCAGCGGAGGGAGTAACACAGTAAGGACAAGCTCCCACCCTCCCGCCCTTGGTTTGTTACGTGGTGGGTCTTTGCGTACGTCCATATAGGAGTGTGGTGTTTTATTTGTGTGCTTATCTAACATGTTTTTCCTTTTTTCCTGAGTAGGTTCTGGTGTCATGGCAGCTGGCGGGGGGAGTCATTGAGGCCAGTCAGTACAAAATGGTGGGGGGGTCGCATCGGGGGTATGCGTCCCCCAAAAAAGGTACATGGTTGAAGACTTCATCGGGTGTTATCCCTTTGAAGTGGTCTTCTGGTAGAAGGTATATCACTTGAAGGCTTCATCGGGTGTTATCCCTTTGAAGTGGACTTCTAGTGGTCGGTATATCACTTGAGGGCTTCATCGGGTGTTATCCCCTTGAAGTGGACTTCTAGTGGTTGGAGCCATCTGCAGAGGTGAACGGTGCTTCCGAGCTGGTTTACGGCTGGAGGTAATTGGTGGTTTGCAGATGGCTAACTCGGTGTGTTCTTAAAAAAGGAATATCTGAAAGGGCTTCAAGGACTTCCTCTGCTCGGGTTAATGTTAACGTTAAATTGTTATTTACGTTTCTGACCCATGTTGGGTCATGTGAATTATTAGAAGGAATTCTCTGGTGGATTCCTAACTAGTTATCCGAAGGATTCGGATTTAAATTGTTTTTATAAAACTGTAAAATTAATAAACGGCTGCTGTGGCCATTTCACATCCAACCTCGGTGTCACGTGTCTTTCCTAAAGGTGGGGGTGGGGGGATAGGATGGGGTAATGGAAGGTTCGTTAACACACGACTCTACTTAGGCAGGTCATGAGATGTGAGAGCAGCACCCAGGATCTGACATTTTAGCTTTGCTGAGCTTTTATATGTAGATGGATAGATAGATAGATAGATAGATAGATAGATAGATAGATAGATAGATAGATAGATAGATAGATAGATAGAAAGATAGATAGATAGATAGATAGATAGATAGATAGATGATAGATAGATAGATAGATAGATAGATAGATAGATAGATAGATAGATAGATAGATAGATAGATAGATAGATAGATAGATAGATAGATAGATAGATAGATAGATATTAGATAGATAGGAGATAGATAGATAGATAGATAGATAGATAGATAGATAGATAGATAGATAGATAGATAGATATGAGATAGATAGATAGATAGATAGATAGATAGATAGATAGATAGATAGATAGATAGATAGATAGATAGATAGATAGATGATAGATAGATAGATAGATAGATAGATAGATAGATAGATAGATAGATAGATAGATAGATAGATAGATAGATAGATAGATAATAGATAGATAGATAGATAGATAGATAGATAGATAGATAGATAGATGATAGATAGATAGATAGATAGATAGATAGATAGATAGATAGATAGATAGATAGATAGATAGATAGATAGATAGATAGATAGATAGATGATAGATAGATAGATAGATAGATAGATAGATAGATAGATAGATAGATGATAGATAGATAGATAGATAGATAGATAGATAGATAGATAGATAGATAGATAGATAGATAGATAGATAGATAGATAGAAAGATAGATATGAGATGATGATAGATAGATAATAGATAGATAGATAGATAGATAGATAGATAGATAGATAGATAGATAGATAGATAGATAGATAGATAGATAGATAGATAGATAGATGATAGATAGATAGATAGATAGATAGATAGATAGATAGATAGATAGATAGATAGATAGATAGATAGATAGATAGATAGATAGATAGATAGATATGAGGAAGATATATAGAAGATAGATAGATAGATAGATAGATAGATAGATAGATAGATAGATAGATAGATAGATAGATAGATAGATAGATAGATAGATATGAGATAGATAGATAGATAGATAGATAGATAGATAGATAGATAGATAGATAGATAGATAGATAGATAGATAGATGATAGATAGATAGATAGATAGATAGATAGATAGATAGATAGATAGATAGATAGATAGATAGATAGATAGATAGATATGAGGAAGATAGATAGAAGATAGATAGATAGATAGATAGATAGATAGATAGATAGATAGATAGATAGATAGATAGATAGATAGATAGATAGATAGATAGATAGATATGAGATAGATAGATAGATAGATAGATAGATAGATAGATAGATAGATAGATAGATAGATAGATAGATAGATAGATAGATAGATAGATAGATAGATAGATAGATAGATAGATAGATAGATAGATAGATATGAGTTTCAGCATTGAACATATTTGTGGAGCTCATTTTCTTTGCATTGCTCCCACCTCCCTCGGTCAGAATTCAAGCCAATCAAATGTATTAATTTGCAAGCAGCCGCATAATACATAAATTGTGCGTACATCTCAGCGGATTGCCAAACAGAAGCTGAAATATCATTGCTGCACATGGACTGAAGACACAAATTATCCAAAATGTTGGTAATTGTTTTGATCAATGTGCAAGGTTCCTTTCATGTAACAGCGATTGTTTTCTTATCATACGCACATGATTATTATCTGAGATATAAAACAACAATTATTAAGAGGGAACTCTCTGCCACTATTGTGTCTTTATAAACCCCGCAGAATTACAGATTAAAACAGTAATTGGGAATAAAAGAGCAAAATAATAACTACATGAATTAGCCGGTGCCGACATGATATTAAACGTTGTAATTAAAGGGGTTTTCTGAAAAGATGGGTACGAAACGCCACGCACTGCGCGCAATATGTTTTATCTCATCTCCTGCCCATTTATAGAAGATAAACCCCCAACCTATGGCAATTGGGTAATAAATAGCGCATATGACCCTCCTTCATCACACCCCAAAATAAAGACAGACCCCAGACTAGACCCCCTAAACTAATACAGAGATCCTAAATAAATACAGACCCCCAAACCAGAAACCTCTAAATAAATCCAGACCCCTGACCAGACCACTTAAACAAATACAGACTTTAGTTCAGACCCCCTAAATAAATTCAGACCCCAATCCAGACCTCCTGAACAAATACAGACCCCCTAAATACAGACCCCTGACCAGACCCCCTATACAAATACAGACTAGAGATCAGACCCCCTAAATAAATACAGACTCCAATCCAGACCTTCTGAACACATACAGACCGCCCCTAATTAAATACAAACCCCTAACCAGACCCCCTATACAAATACAGATTAGAGATCAAACCCCCTAAATAAATACAGACTCCAATCCAGACCTCCTGACCAAATACAGACCCCCCCCCCCTAATTAAATACAAACCCCTGACCAGACCCCCTATACAAATACAGACTTTAGGTCAGACCCCCTAAATAAATACAGACCCCAATCCAGACCTACTGAACAAATACGGACCCCCTAAATAAATACAGACCCCTGACCAGAACCCCTATACAAATACAGACATTAGATCAGATAAATGCAGACCCCAGACCAGAAATCCCCAAAACAAATACAAACCCCAGACCAGAAACCCCTAAATTAGTACAGAACCCAGACCAGACGCTCTAAATAAATATTGACCCCCCAAGGCAGACCTCCTAAACACATGCAGACCCCTAAACAAATACAAACCCCAGACCATACCCCTTAAATAAATACAAACACTGGACCCCCTAGATAAATACAGACCCTAAACAACACCCCCTAAACAAATACAGAACCCAACCAAACCCCTTAAATACATACAGACCTTAGACCAGATGCGCAGATACTCACGTTACCCCGTTTCTGCAGTCTTCTTCACTACCAGGAGCGAAAGAGGCTGCAGGAAACAGAACGGTGAGTATATTTTAAGGCGGCAACTAGGAGATTTGCCTGCTCTTCCAGTAGTCAGGGAGGTCTTCTCTTTTTCTAGGAGTCTCCTGGAAATTTAGGCAGGGTTGGCAAGCATTGTATTACATGATTGGCTATTCATTTGAATGGCCATATGTAATACTATATTTCCCCTGCAGTGGGCGCTAGTGAGACAAAAAAACAAACATTCTACAGTGGTTTAAATTAAAACTTCTGATGATTATAGCCTGCATCCTATCCCCACAGACTTGCTAATCATATAATAAATTATAAATAGAATAAGTAATTACCGAGCTATTGCTGCCATCTTTCTTCACTGGCTGCCATGACAGGTGGCACACATGAATCCTCATCACCAGTCCTCCTACTGAATAAGATTAAATCTTACAGAATCTAACATATTTGGACTGTAGCTTTGTTGGTATTTATGTAAATAAAGCTTAATCATTGTAATAAGTTCCATAAATTTATCAAGACTTGTGCTTGCTGTCAGTGAACGGAAACATTATTGTCTTCCAGAGGGTGAAAATACCTGATCATATCCAACTGACACAGGTCCACAGCTTGTTACAGTGCATTAGAGCTCACTCTTGTAACAAAACATGCACCTGTGTGAGCATGACAGGATTAGAACAGCTTTTTCAACCTCTGGATATAAAGAAGAATGTTACCAGTCACTGACAGCAAGCAGAGATTAATAAAGTGTGGGACATTCATCAACATGGTCGCTGATTCTAATTTGGCAGTCTGTGCATCGTAGTCCTCAAAATGTAACATAACTTCTATAGAACGCAGTATATGCCATATAACGGTCCTTTATGGGTAATGCCCCTATACCGTTCATGCCTGTTGACCCTTTAATTCATTTTGGGGGTACAAAATGCCTTGATCCATCCCTTTGATACATACATTCATGTATAGTCCCAACTATAGCAACATAGTATGTAAGGAAGTCAATCCAGTTCAGCCTATTATCCTGCAATGTTGATCCAGAAGAAGGCAAACCCACCCATTAGGCAGAAGTACATTTTCCTCATGTTAGGGGAAAAAATTCCTGACTTTAATATGGCAACCAGAATAAATCCCTGGATCAACAACTCATCTCCAGTAATCTAGTCCATATAACTTGTAATTTTATTACACTCCAGAAATGCATCCATAGTCTCACTGCTTTTACTGTAGAGAATCATCTTCTATGTCTAGAGAATGCCCCCTTGTTATAGTTACAGTATAAATAGATCATGAGAGAGCTCTCTGTATTGACCTTTGATATATTTATACATAGTTATTAGGTCACCATTTTTTTATAAGCTAAATAACCGCAATTTTAATAATCTTTCTGGGTACTGAAGACCACCCATTCCATTTATTACATTGCTGTATGACATGTCATTTATAATAGGGTGAAGAAGGACCTCCGCAAGCTCCAGGGCACCCTCAGCACCCCTAGAATTACACCCCATGCCGTTACCTTTTATAATGATACAAAAGAAAAATTACCTGAGTGCCCAAAAAAATTTACAAAAATTTGCAGGTTATTGCACAAATTTTCCGATGGCTTTATATCATAATATGGAGTATGTTACATGGAAAACATCCTATAGATATGGTAAATTGTATATTATTGTGTACGGTCATATTCCCCACCATATGATCCTAGGTTTTAGATATCTACAATGTGTATTCTTCCTGTATTAGTGACGGAGCCGCTGAACACTGTGTGGTCTTGTCTTTCAAAGCCAAAGTGGCTCGTGCGTGACTTATACATGTCAAGGAAATCACGCTGGGCTTGTATTAAGTAGATTTCCTGCTCTCCGTCCTCTCGCAGCGCAGGAAAACAAGCAGGATACCTGACAAATTGTCAAAGTATATCTAAACCGATCCGGAACGGGGCTTATCATGGAAAGTGACAAGTCAGTGGAGACTTTACGGGACCTTGAGGTTCTTTGTTGCACTACAACCCCCTCCAGCACAGATAAACGGCCCCCATCAGTCATTTATAAAGTCCTAACAGACAAGCTGTGATTTTTCTTCCAATAACACGTTGCTGACAGGGAAGTGGAACAGAGGCGGCGTTTAATACCGGGACGCATGGCGATGCTTGCCAGCTCATTACCACGTCTAAATCGACTAACCAGGTGTAAGCTCTTTGGGGAACCAGGGCTTTGAGGACATATTACAAACATCATTGTGCGGCTCTGACTGCTGGCTTCTCACACTGTCACCTGTTGGCAACAGGTACAAAAAATACCCCCTCTAATTGTTTTGCTTTGTTGGGGTGTCCATCATGTTGCGCCTGGCGGTTTGCTGTGCTAAGCTGCGAAGTATAATGAAACCGTATCCCCCATGCTGTTTGCTGCGCTCTCTGACAATTTCGAGAGTAACCAGATTTGAGTAGTTGCATGTACAGGACTCTTCTGTGTTTTACTTGCTTTCAGGCAGAATTTTTTTGCTCAGGGGCGTAAATAAAAATTAAAGGGCCCCAAAGCAAAACTCAGGATGGGCCCCACTGAGAGAACTTCCAAATGTTCTGCGCCTTTATGAGTTAAAATCCATCATTCCATTTTTAGGCCTGTGCTGAATCTTTGTAGAGGAGTTCTGGTTTTATGACTTGATAAATTATATTATTCTGGATACCTGCTGCCACCACTAGAGGGCGCTAACTGCATATGGATTTACACAGCTACTACAGAAGTTGGTACCTGTATAAATCTGTATGCAGTGAGCTCCCTCTATTGACAGGTAGCCGCTATGACAGTGTCCCCACAAGCAGGGGAAGTAGTTCAGTCCCAACCTGGTACCCCTTAGCAGTCGCGTACCCTGTCGCTATAGTAGGACCCCCAAATGAACATATGGATTATTCTAAAATGGTAACGGAGATGAATATAGACACTTCAGTCTACTATTCTTGTAACAGCCTTGTACAGTAGAAGGTTAAGTACTTCTCCAAGACCTGCCACTAGGGACCCCAACACCAACTATGGAGAAGATAGAAGTGTCCTCCCAACGACTGCCTCGTCCAGAATCCACTGCATTTAGTCATAGAGGGTCCCTCCATGATAAACTGATCTCAGGGTGTGTCGCTAGGGAGTCCTACAGTCACCAGCTGTAATCTGTGCAGGAATCTGGCAGCAAATGTTCACAGCGCTACCACAGGAGAAATGAAGCATTACAAGTTCTTATTGAAATCAATTATTGAGGACCATGTAGTGCAGGGGTCTCAAGCACGCGGCCCGCGGGCCACATGCGGCCCCTGGGGCTGTCATCTGCGGCCCGTGGGACACAGAGCCGCTAGTATAGGCTCTGCTCCGAGACTCTGGAATTCCCTGACATCGCTGTCCACATATGAACAGCGATGTCTGGGGCTTCCCCAGAGCCGGAGTCCCGAGCAGAGTGCTGGTGTCGGCTCTGCTCCGGAACTCGGTGGAATTCCCTGACATCGCTGTCCACATATGAACAGCGATGTCTGGGGCTTCCCCAGAGCCGGAGTCCCGGGCAGAGCGCTAGTACAGGCTCTGCTCCGGGACTCTGTGGAATTCCCTGACATCGCTGCCCATATATGGACAGTGTGTCAGGGTCTTGCCCAGAGCGGAGCAGAGCGCTGGTGTCGGCTCTGCTCCTGGACTCTGTGGAATTCCCTGACATCGCTGTCCACATATGAACAGCGATGTCTGGGGCTTCCCCAGAGCCGGAGTCCCGAGCAGAGCGCTGGTGTCGGCTCTGCTCCGGGACTCTGTGGAATTCCCTGACATCGCTGTCCATATATGGACAGTGTGTCAGGGTCTTGCCCAGAGCGGAGCAGAGCGCTGGTGTCGGTTCTGCTCCTGGACTCTGGAATTCCCTGACATCGCTGTCCACATATGAACAGCGATGTCTGGGGCTTCCCCAGAGCCGGAGTCCCGATCAGAGCGCTGGTGTCGGCTCTGCTCCGGGACTCTGTGGAATTCCCTGACATCGCTGCCCATATATGGACAGTGTGTCTGGGTCTTCCCCAGAGCGGAGTCCCGGGAAGAGCGCTATTATCGGCTCTGCTCCGGGACTCCGGGGAAGCCTCTGACATCGCTGTCCATACATCGACAATGATGTCAGGGGCTTCCCCAGAGCAGGAGTCCCAGTGATGTCAGGAGCACAGCTGGAGTCCCAGGAAGAGCCTACTAGCGCTCTGCCTGGGACTCCAGCTCTGGGCAAGCCCCTGACATCACTGGGGTAGCCTCTACAGAGGGTACTGGGGCAGCCTCTACAGAGGGCACTGGGGCAGCCTCTACAGAGGGCACTGGGGCAGCCTCTACAGAGGGCACTTTGGCAGCCTCTACAGAGGGCACTTTGGCAGCCTCTACAGAGGACACTGTGGCAGCCTCTACAGAGGGCACTGTGGCAGCCTCTACAGAGGGCACTGTGGCGTTATCTACAAGTGGGTGTGTGACAGTATCTGAAGAGGACACTGGCATTATCTAGGGGTGTGTTGCATTATCTACAGAGGGCACTGTGGCCTTATCTACAGAGGGCACTGTGGCCTTATCTACAGAGGGCACTGTGGCCTTATCTACAGAGGGCACTGTGGTCTTATCTACAGAGGGCACTGTGGCCTTATCTAGGGGTGTGTTGCATTATCCACAGAGGGCACTGCGGCAGCATCCACAGAGGGCACTGCGGCAGCATCCACAGAGGGCACTGCGGCAGCATCCACAGAGGGCACTGCGGCACTATCTAAAAAGGGGCTGCCCAATCTTGACATGTGTGCTAACTGAGCCGCCAGACTGCATTTAGCGACACTTAAACTGGAAAGCTGGATTGTTGAAATAAGCACGTGGAGAAATATCTCAAATTTTAAACCTAGCGCTATTATTATAGTAATGTAGTATTATTATTATTATAGTAATATAGTATTATAGTATTGTTATAGTAATATAGTATTATTATAGTAGTTCAAATAACTAATTGATTAACAATAATTTTGTATTGTATCAAATTTGAAAGTAATGCGGCCCGTCAACTTCCCATTTTTTCTATATGAGGCCCACTTACCCGGCCGAGTTTGAGACCCCTGATGTAGTGCATGGTTTTTGAGTACGAAATGATCTTTGTAGCCAATATCCGCTCTGGCTAATAGATCCTCCCGTCAGAATTCCCTTATAGGGTTTTTGAAAATGGCTTTAAACTCTGCCAAAATGGAGCTCGCCTTTAATGTAAAACCACAATGGGCATAGCTAGGCGTGGCTAATGAAACATTAAAGTCAATAGGGAGCTTTTTATGGGGCTGCCGGAGACAGCACTTGGCTCCATTGAAAGTGCTCTTTGGGGCGCTCGTTCTGGAGATTGGTGGGGGTCCCAGCGGTCAGACCCCCACTGATTATACATTGAACACCAATCCTGCAGATTGGTAATAAATGATAATTATGGCAAAACCCCTTTAATCCGACCGGTTTTTTTATGTGTATTTTGGCGCATCAAACACATCAAATACACATCAAAAATATGCAGTATGAACAAGGCCTTAGGGTTTAGTCAGACGCAATACATTTATTTCAGAAATTCCTACAACTGAAAATCAGTTCTATACATGTGAACGGGGTTGTATCTGCGGCATGTGCATGGATTTCTGCAAGCAGGGCCGGCCCTAGTATAGATGGCGCCCTGTGCGAAATGATCTTTCGGCGCCCCACCCCATCATTAAAAAAAAATGCCCCATAAAAAAATTATAATGCCCCTTTAGTGCCCCCATACAGTATAATAATATTTAATAATATATTACAACCCCTTCAAGGACACAGTATTTTGTCCTCTAATTGTGCCCACAGTATTATGCCATCTGTAGTACCCCTACACCGTATAATGTCCGCTTAGTGGCCCCCACACAGTATAGTGCCCCCCTGTAGATTTTGCCATATAGCCTCCCTGTAGAAAGTTCCATAATTCCCCACCTCCTTTTTGTAGATCGTGCCATACAGCCCCCCACACCTCCCCCTTGTAGACAGTGCCATACAGCCCCCCACCTCCACCTTGTAGACAGTGCCATACAGTCCCCCACCTCCCCCTTGTAGACAGTGCTATACAGTCCCTGCACCTCCCCCTTGTAGACATTGCCATACAGTCCCCCACCTCCCCCTTGTAGACAGTGCCATACAGTCCCCCACCTTCCCCTTATAGACAGTGCCATACAGTCTCCCACCTCCCCCTTGTAGACATTGCCATACAGTCCCCCACCTCCCCCTTATAGACAGTGCCATACAGTCTCCCACCTCCCCCTTGTAGACAGTGCCCCCAAACAAAAACAAAAATTGTACTCACCTAGGCCCCGTTCTTATGACGAACTGAGCTGCTCCATGATGGGATCCTGTAGCCTAGTACAGAGTTTCCCAACCTTTTCAGATTCGAGGCAGCACTGGAAAAACAAAATTTCCTCAGGGCCCCCTATCAAAAATTGTTTTGAGAAAGACAGAAAACAGCTAAGAACAAGCACTCCACTCGTAGGGTCTGTTCACACACGCTTTTTGTAAGGCAAAAAAATCTGCCTCAAAATTCCTCCAGCAACTGACAGCGTTGTGTGACCTTTTTTTGTATTTTTTCTTAAGCTGTTGAATCGAATGCAAAAGACGCAGGAAAAAAAAGCTCCAAACGGGCGCCGCAGGTATTTCTGCCTCCTATTAATTTCAATTGGGGGTCAGAGGTGGAAACCACTTGAAGACCATCTGCCCCCCACTCACAGTAAAATGACCATCAACCCCCCACTCACAGTAAAATGACCATCAGCCCACCACTCACAGTAAAATGACCATCAGCACCCCACTCACAGATTCCCCTGTAGGTAGCGCCACACAGCCCCTTGTAGGTAGCGCCACACAGCCACTTGTAGGTAGCGCCATACAGCCCCTTGTGGGTAGCGCCACACAGCCCCTTGTAGGTAGCGCCAGACAGCCCCCTTGTAGGTAGCGCCAGACAGCCCCCTTGTAGGTAGCGCCACACTGCCCCCTTGTGGTTAGCACCACATAGCCCACTGTAGGTAGCACTACACAGCCCCCTTGTGGGTAGCACCAGACAGCCCCCTTGTAGGTAGCGCCATACAGTCCCCTTGTAGGTAGCGCCACACAGCCCCCTTGTAGATAGCGCCACACAGCCCCCTTGTTGATAGCGCCACACAGCCCCCTTGTAGATAGTGCCGCACAGCCCACTTGTAGATAGCGCCACACAGCCCCCTGTAGAGTGTGCCACACCGCCCTCCTGTAGGGAGGGCCACACAGCCCCCGGTAGGGAGTGCCACACAGCCCCCTGTAGGGAATGCCGCACAGCCCCCTGTAGGGAGTGCCGCACAGCCTCCTGGTAGGAAGTGTCTCAAAGACCCCTGGTAGGGAGTGACACACAGCCCACAGCCCCAGGTAGGGAGTGCCACACAGCCCCCTGGTTGGTAGTGCCCCACAGCCCCCTGGTTGGTAGTGCCCCACAGCCCCCTGGTTGGTAGTGCCACAGAGCCCACTGGTTGTTAGTGCCCCACAGCCCCCTGGTTGGTAGTGCCCCAAAGCCCCCCGGTTGGTAGTGCCACACAGCCCACAGCCCCCTGGTTGGTTGAGCCACACAGACCACTGACCCCTGGTTGGTAGAGCCACACAGCCCACAGCACCCTGGTAGGTAGTGCCACACAGCCCCCTGGTTGGTAGAGCCACACCGCCCACATCCCCCTGGTTGGTAGAGCCAGACAGCCCCCTGGTAGGGAGTGCCACACAGCCCCCTGGTTGGTAGTGCCACACAGCCCACAGCCACCTGGTTGGTAGTGCCACACAGCCCACAGCCCCCTGGTTGGTAGTGCCACACAGCCCACAGCCCCCTGGTAGGTAGTGCCACACTGCCCACAGCCCCCTTGTAGGTAGTGCAAGGACTACGAAATTACCCGGGCAATCGACATTTAAAAAAGGACAAGTGTGCAGTAACACACAAAATACCCAGCTTTCCCAGCTAGCAAATAAATTTGTGGAAATAAACTAAGATATAACTTTTATTTAGTAAATGATTAATCCTTTTAGCTAGATTAAATAAAAGTTATATCTCAGCTTATTTCCACACTTTTTTCTTGATACCCGGGAAAGCTGGGTATTTTGTGTGCCCCTGCACAGTTGTCCTTTGTAGGTAGTGCCACACAGCCCACGGCCCCCTGTAGATAGCAGCCCCCCCCCCCTTCCAGTAAAGATAGCGCCACTGTAGCTCCCTGAAGGAGCGGAATCCCCGTGTGGCCAGGGATTCCGCTCCTGGAGCGCTGCTTGATGCCTCTGTCCATATATGGACAGTGAAATCAGGGAAAACTCCTGAAGTGGAATCCCCGGTCACAGCGTTGCAGACGCTATGACCGTCGATTCCACTCCAGGAGAAGCTCCTGTCGTCTGTGTCCATGACCTCATTGGCTTCTCCTGGAGTGGAATCCCCGGTCATAGAGTCTGCAAGGTTGTGACCGGGGATTCCGCTTCAGGAGTTTCCCCTGATGTCACTGTCCATATATGGACAGAGACATCAAGCAGCGATCCAGGAGCAGAATCCCCGGCCACACGGGGATTCCGCTCCTTCAGGGAGCTACAGGACAGAGACATCAAGCAGCGCTCCAGGAGCGGAATCCCCGGCCACACGGGGATTCCGCTCCTTCAGGGAGCTACAGTGGTGCTAGTAGACAGCAGAGCAGGGAGATATCTCCCTGCTCTGCTATAGTGCCATCGCTACCGCTATAGCAGCCACAGCAGCTGCTGGCGGCGCCACCGCCCTCATGCCCGGTGTCACCGCTAGCAGTCGCTATGGCTGCTACAGCAGTAGCGACGGCCACTAAGTGAAGAAGCGCCCGGGTGGAAAGGCGACGGCAGTTAGTGTGTGCATCCCCGCTGGTAGTTGCAACGGCACGTGGATACACACACCCGCTGGCGCCCCTCTTGCCAAGTGGCGGCTGGCGCCCTGTGCGACCGCACTGGTCGAACATAGCTAAGGCCGGCCATGGTGTCAGGCTTCTTGTAACAGAAATCTCTGTGCAGTGCCAAAGGTGTTTGACGTCTCTATAGAGACATCTTTAGGGTCTTTTCATATGTTTCTATGACATATCAGAAAGTATATATTTTTTATTCCCCCTTTAGCTCTATCTATAGGAGCCGCTTGAACTCATGGGCAGGGCCCCAGTGGGAAAACTATTCAGCGGCCCACCACCCAACCACTTTGCATGCACCATATATGTGATATACATGAGACTGTATAGGATCTATACACACTGTAAAATGTATTTCTTTAGGGAGACAGTCCCATCCAGTGCCCTTTCTACTTATGATGCAAATAATGTTCTGTGCCTGGGTGGCACAGATATCGAGGACCAGCTTCCGTTGCTGTACAACCCTTCTAGCAATGCCTCTGCTGCTCAGCTGATAGCACGATCCAGGTTATAGCCAAGTTTTCTGGCTCAACGTAAATCTCTATAAATAAAAGTAGGGAACTGTGCATGTATGAGATCAACTCTACAGGAAATTACAAAGCGCCTCCCGTGCCAGGAACCAGAGTGACGGCTGCATTGACGGCCTGTGTCTGGCATACTCCATGCCAAGATCAACTGAAGCCCTTTCTTCTGTGTACCATAACATCACTCCCAATGCTATGCCTGAAAAGCCGGGCTCCTGTGGAATATATTCTGAGCTGCCCATCACAGCTCGGTTGTCATGCAGAATTTGGAAATAAGAACGGATCCAACAAGAGTGAAATTATTTGTCGGCATTGGAATTATGTTTCTTTTTGTTGATTTTGCGCCTTGTTCACACAGTGTGAATTCGGCGAGTTTTTGCCACGTTTTACACGCCGAAAAACACGTAAAAAACGCATGATTTAAGATTCCCTTTGACATCAATGTGAAAACGCATTATAGTGCATACCAGGTGGTTTTTTACGCGCTCGTGTTTAAAAACCGTGTTGTGTAAAAAAACAAGCATCAGGTCAATTCCTGGCGCGTAAAATGTTCCAAAAACGCACCGCAAACGCACCTAATTCCCATAGTCAATGGAAGTTCTAATTACGCACCCAAAACCGTGCCAAAAATGCGGCAAAAAAACGCGGCAATAACAACTAAAATGCGCCTGTACTTTAAAAAGTGCTTTGCAAAAATGACACGTTTAAACGTAGTGTTTTTTTTTTTAGCACCATGTGAACGTGGCCTAAGGAAAGATTTCAGTAATTGCAGTTAAGCAATTCTCTCCTCCTGCTGTCCCTGTAAAACTGTCAGTCATTTTAGAGTCCCTTCTCATGTGCGTGTTCATAGCTGTCAATGTGAGCTTGTGTGTCCTTTGTGCAGCACTGGGCAGGCACAACACCGACTAAGATAAAACCCTGTCCTCACAAGCTTGTAAAAAGCTCATGTGAGTCCTGCACTGCCTAAGAACACACATGCCTTAAAGTGAATATCCACCTTTGAATACCATTTTGTTAGTTTTATCTAAATGGGTACAAATTTCTGTGCTAATTAATTTCTTAATATTTCTTTATGGCGTTTGGAGCTCTGTTTTTTTTAATACAGAGCTCCAAATCTCCTGTATAGACATACAGTTAGTTCAATGATAATATCTGTCTGCCTTCAGCCACCACTAGTGGGAAATTAGGAGGTTACTACATATTGTTATACATTGGACTTAATAATAAACAGTATACACTGAGCTCCCTCTAGTGGTGACTGCAGGCAGCCAGAGTGTAATCATTAAACTCTATGTCTATGAAGGGGATTTGGAGCTCTGTATCAGAAAAACTGGGCCCAGATTGTTCTAAACTTATATTAAGAAATGAATCAGCACAGAATGCTGGACCTAAAATTACATAATATTAAGAAGGTGGACATTCACGTCAAGTAATAGAGAGAACTATAGACCATGGGTGATGTAGCAGATGGAGGAAGTTGATCTATCCATCAGTCTAAACAGACTTTTATTGACCATTTTATTTTTAATAAGGGTGTATGCTGAAGGGCTGGGGGGCAAGGTAGGTAAACTTACATGATCAAATTCAACTATTTATTGTACAGTTCCATATGGTACCATATAGAAACCAGGATATTCAGAACCTATGATAACAAAATATACTGTATGATTGCCCTACTACTCTGTAGACGTCTGGTCCTCTTTGGTTTGTCACAAAGTCGGCCATAAACCAATGCCGCAGTTGCTGTTGCTCTTTGTAATCGTTATCATTCCTCAGTGTTACATTTATGGAAAGTTTTTAAGAGTTTAGCAACATCTTGAAGTACATAAAATATCAGAACTGAGGAACGATACTATTAAAAAAATGAGCCCATGGCAATTTGGGACTCTGTGCCTGACTGAGCATTATGGGAGATGGCATTCAAGAACAGCTGCTCTGAACATCGCTTATGCATGACTTAGGGCAGAGGTAAGAAACCTCCGGCTCGCCAGCTGTTGTAATACTAGGGGGCCCAGGAATACAGGGAAGATGCAGCAAAATGGATGAATATTATTTCAAAATGCTTAGAGCTTCAGCCCCCAGATAAGGGGTTCATTAAAGGGTAACTAAACATTCAATAAACTTCTGACGTGACGTGTTAGAAGTTTTGATCGCTCGGGGTCCGAGCACTGAGACCCCCACCAATCACTTAAACGAAGATCCCTTTACTGTGTTCCGGACATCTATTCTTCATAGATGTCAATGACTTATTTTGACAAAAATACTTTGTCCATGATTATTATGCCACGAAAACAGGATGGGCCACAGCTATCACACAGAAGTTATATATTTCTAGCTTTATGTTCATGAACCAGCAAGCTCAGAATGAACAATGCAATAGAAGAACATGGAAATATGGAGTTTTAATTTTATGACTATCTTTAGTAAGCAATGCGGCATATGTCAGTGCAATGTACGGAGCTTCCTGGAATAGCTTTTCTTCTTACAAATAAATTGAAGCCCCTCTGCTTTGAACAATGTGACTATAGGTTTATCGTGCACATTCTCTTCCTAGCCAGACAAGGCCACCTTCATAAAAGCATGGGTTAAGTGCTGTGTGATTGAATCCCTTTCTCAATGAAGTCAATGGCGGCTTGGAAACACAATGTGATCAATAGTTGAAGGCGTGCAGAACATTCTCACAATACCCAATTGTTTTCTATTCAGAGGAAAGTCACCTTTATGGGAATAGTGAAATTGAAGGGGAGACACAAAGCAAACGTAACCCAGAGAGATTCATTTCCTATATAGATGAAGAGATACATCATAGACTGTAGCTGTTTTATATAACATAAGTAACAATAAAATATTCTTGATAAAATTATTTGCAATCAGTACAGAGATGAAGCTGTGCTTTCTCTCACCAGGGCAAAGATTGAGTTTGGTGCCCCTCCACTTTTCCCACAAAGTTGTATATTCAAATCTTGTTTGCCAATGTTCATACATGGATATGTAGTTCCGTGACCCAATCATTAGGCTACTCTGCTGTCCTGCACCTTGCGTATTTATTTTACAAATGGCAGAAAAATCTGTGCACCTCTATTCATCTGAATGGAACTTGCAGTCATGGCCGGCCTTAGCTATGTTCGACCAGTGCGGTCGCACAGGGCGCCAGCCGCCACACTGCACGAGGGGCGCCAGCGGGTGTGTGTATCCCTGCTCCGTTGCAACTACCAGCGGGGATACACACACTAACTGCAGTCGCCTTTCCACCCGGGCTCTGCTTCACTTAGTGGCCGTCGCTACCGCTGTAGCAGTCATAGCGGCATGAGGGTGGTGGCGCCGCTAGCAGCTTCTGTGGCTGCTATAGCGGTAGCGACGGCACTATAGCAGAGCAGGGAGGTATCTCCCTGCTCTGCTGTCTACTAGCGCCACTGTAGCTCCCTGAAGGAGCGGAATCCCCGTGTGGCCGGGGATTCCGCTTCAGGAGTTTTCCCTGATGTCACTGTCCATATATGGACAGAGGCATCAAGCAGCGCTCCAGGAGCGGAATCCCCAGCCACACGGGGATTCCGCTCCTTCAGGGAGCTACAGTGGCGCAATCTATACTGGAAGGGGGGGTTGCTATCTACAGGGGGCACTATAGCAGAGCAGGGAGGTATCTCCCTGCTCTGCTGTCTACTAGAGCCACTGTACACACGGGGATTCCGCTCCTTCAGGGAGCTACAGTGGCGCTATCTTTACCTGGAGGGGGGGGGGTTGCTATCTACAGGGGGGCTGTGGGCTGTGTGGCACTACCTACAAAGGACAACTGTGCGGGAGCACACAAAATACCCAGCTTTCCCGGGTATCAAGAAAAAAGTGTGGAAATAAACTAAGATATTACTTTTATTTAATCTAGCTAAAAGGATTAATCCTTTACTCAGGCTAAATAAAAGTTGTATCTTAGTTTATTTCCACACATTTATTTGATAGCTGGGAAAGCTGGGTATTCTGTGCGCTCCTGCACAGTTGTCCTTTTTTGAATGTCTATTGCCCGCCAGCTATCAGGGTCATTTTGTAGTCCTTGCACTACCTACAAGGGGGCTGTGGGCAGTGTGGCACTTCCTATCAGGGGGCTGTGTGGCACTACCTACCAGGGGGCTGTGGGCTGTGTGGCACTGCCAACCAGGGGGCTGTGGGCTGTGTGGCACTATCAACCAGGGGGCTGTGGGCTGTGTGGCACTACCAACCAGGGGGCTGTGTGGCACTACCAACCAGGGGGCTGTGGGCTGTGTGGCACTACCAACCAGGGGGCAGTGGGCTGTGTGGCACTACCAACCAGGGGGCAGTGGGCTATGTGGTACTACCAACCAGGGGGCTGTGGGCTGTGTGGCACTAGCAACCAGGGGGCTTTGGGGCACTTCCAACCAGGGGGATGTGGGGCACTACCAACCAGGGTGCTGTGTGGCACTCCCTACCAGGGGGCTGTGGGCTGTGTGGCACTCCCTACCAGGGGTCTTTGTGACACTTTCTACCAGGGGGCTGTGCGGCACTCCCTACAGGGGGCTGTGCAGGAACTCCCTACAGGGGGCTGTGCGGCACTCCCTACAGGGGGCTGTGTGGCGCTATCTACAAGGGGGCTGTGTGGCGCTATCTACAAGGGGGCTGTGTGGCGCTATCTACAAGGGGCTGTGTGGCGCTATCTACAAGGGGGCTGTGTAGCGCTACCTACAGGGGGAATCTGTGAGTGGGGTGCTGATGATCATTTTACTGTGAGTGGGGGGCAGATGGTCTTCAAGTGGTTTCCACCTCTGACCCCCAATTGAAATTAATAGGAGGCAGAAAATACCTGCAGCGCACGTTTGGAGGGGGGCCCTGAGGAAATTTTGTTTTTCCAGTGCTGCCTCAAGTCCAAAAAGGTTGGGAAACTCTGTACTAGGCTACAGGGTCCCGTCATGGAGCAGCTCAGTTCGTCATGGGAACGGGGCATAGGTGAGAACAATTTTTGTTTTTGATTGGCGGCACTGTCTACAAGGGGGAGGTGCGGGGACTGTATGGTATGGCACGATCTACAAGGGGGAGGTGGGGGACTGTATGGCACTGTCTACAAGGGGGAGGTGGGGGACTGTATGGCACTGTCTACAAGGGGGAGGTGGGGGGCTGTATGGCACTGTCTACAAGGGGGAGGTGGAGGGGCTGTATGGCACGATCTACAAAAAGGAGGTGGGGAATTATGGCACTGTCTACAGGGAGGCTATATGGCAAAATCTACAGGGGGGCACTATACTGTGTGGGGGCCACTAAGCAGACATTATACTGTGTAGGGATACTACAGATGGCATAATACTGTGGGCACAATTAGAGGACAAAATACTGTGTCCTTGAAGGGTTTGTAATATATTATTAAATATTATTATTATACTGTATTAGGGCACTAAAGGGGCATTATAATTTTTTTATAGGGCATTTTTTTTATTGATGGGGTGGGGCGCCGAATGATCATTTCGCACAGGGCGCCATCTATCCTAGGGCCGGCCCTGCCTGACACAACCTACTAAGGAAAGACTTATTCATATCAATGACAGTGGGCTGAGAATGTAGTGTTTTATTCCGCAGTATGTCAATTGTATTTGCATAAACGCTGCTTATTTGTTGCGTGTTTTCCCGATTGAATTCAATGGAGAGGTAAAACCGACAACAAATAGCAGTTGTTGCGTTTATTGCTGCGGAACCTACGCGATTCTGCTGCATAAAACACAACTCAGAAAAAAAATCTTATACTCACCCAGGAGTCTATGTTTCTTCCTCAGGCCGGCCTCCTGGGATGACTATTCATCCCATGTGACTGCTGGAGTCAATCACAGGCTGTAGCGGCAGTCACATGGGATGAAATGTCATTCTAGGAGCGCAGCCTGAATGAGGTCAGAGGGCCGGCCTCCTGGGTTGACGCATCATCCCCTGTGACTGCCGCTGCAGTCAATCACAGGCTGCTCCAGTCTCCTGGGATAAAATCTCACCCCAGGAGGCCGGCCTGCTAGCAGGCCAGCCGAATGCTCAACAGTTTTCCGCAGCGGACATTCCGGGCGAAAAACTGCACCACAATTTGGTGCGGTTTTTCGCCAGGAATTCCCTGTGGTCTCCGGGGCGGATACCAGATACCGCGGCCCGATACCATATGATCCATGGACCGTTATTGGTCTGCGGCCCGGTGGTTGGGGATCACTGATGTAGACGGTCGGGTGCGTGTGTGTCTCCAACTTGAGGAAGAGATGGTACCGGGATGCATTATGGGAAGAAAACAAGCCGGCGGAGGCAGTGTGTTGTTCTGGACAATGTTCTGCTGGGAAACCTTGGGTCCTGTCATTCATGAAGATGTGGCACGTACCACCGATCTAAACATTGTTGTAGACCAAGTACATCCCTTCATGGCAGCGGTATTCCCTAATGGCAGTGCCCTCTTTCAAAAGGATAATGCCCCTGTCACACTGCGAAAATTGTTCAGGAATGGTTTGAGGAACATGACAAAGACTTTGAGTTGTTGAGATGTCTCCAAATTTCCCAGATTTCAATCCGATCAATCATCAGTGGGATGTGCTGGAAAGAAAAAATAAGACCCATGGAGGCCGCACCTCACAACTTTTGGGGCTAACGTCTTTGTGGCAGAGACCACAGGAACCTTCAGAGGTCTAGTGGAGTCCAAGCCTCTACGGATCAGAGCGACCTACACAATATTCGGCAGGCAGTTTTAATGTTATGGCTGAACGGTGTATATGGTTAATATTTATTCTCATTTCTTATATATAAATTCAAGTGCACGGCGCCGTACCTGGAAAACACTGAAGAGGCCGCTGATTTTGTCGCCGTGGCCCCTTAAAACAGCTGATTGGGTTCTGCCAGATCTGATATTGATGGCCCATTCTAATTATAGCAATCAATATAAAATTCCCAGAGAATCCCTTTAACATAAAAACTTGATTTAACCAATATATCACTTTCTGATGACACGTTCTCTTCAAAATGCCCCATCATTTGGGATGGAAATATAGGTTGTTATGCTTTTTCCCCAAATAATCATCTTTATTTGCAGTTCCTCTTTTGGCCTGAAGGTGGTGTCCTCTACATTGTCTTATTGCCTCAAAACCTCCTTTCTTTAGTTATCGTCTTTATCTTTATTTTGGGAATTAGGGATTCCAGCGTCTTTTGAAAAAATTGATGAATGCGGTAGAGCATTGGACAGAGGTCCGTTGCTGTCAGAAGATCGCAGCCCTGGGACTGCACAATACAAGCTTTTGTTTGAAGAATAAAGATTTTACAGGAAATTCCACAGTGAATAGAAAAATTTGTACAGTTGAAAAGGATGAAAAAGAAAAAGGAAATTGGAACTGCTTAAAAATCTTTCCTTTATTTCCACGGGATACTTTATTTTCCCCAATTATCCTACCAATAACGTTTGTTTACATCAAATGATGTATAAACACTTGCACCATCTAGTGGTGTTGGTTACAATTTACAACGTAACGTTTTGATTTAAATTAACACTACGAGAAAAACATATAGATTGTGTTAAATACCTAATGCCGGGCCGTAGGGGGCGGTGCACGACTCAGGGATTCCAAGAGCACCAAAGATAGAAGTCATGCAATCACCTGCGCCGGGTATCACATTGTGTATCTGTACCTTTAAATGGTTTGGGTGGAGTTAGGGAATTGCAAAAATAGCGATTTCTTATGTAATAAATTTAGCTATTTTACAACACTCTGTTTCCAGTTCATTAAATAACTAGATGCCGTAAACAAAAGCATATAGTCTGTGGCTAGAGAAATTGTATGCAAACTATAATTTTTCCATTCACTCACAGCAAACAGACATCTTAAAAAGGTTGAGGAAGCAAAGCATAAAGTCTATTCTGCACAGTCTGTATAATATTCCAGAGCTGCATTCATAATTCTGCTGTTGACATAAACACTCCTAACAGCTTAGCTGAGCTCCTATAATTCAGGGGGAGAGTTTGTCATTAAACTGTAGTATAGACTACAAAATTCCCGAGTAAGCTCTCTAAAGACATTCAGCCAGCGAGGAATGCTGGGAGATTTCAGCTCTGAAGCTTGCAGAATAGTGCCAGCTAATTAATGTACTGTATTTACGAAGTGACTTTTTGTGTAGATTAACTGTAAAAAGATGACTATATGCATGAAGTTTCTTGCCCCCCCCCCCCCATCACTATGACCAACATCCCCCCCCCCCCCCCATCACTATGACCAACATTGTGTGCATTGAGCCATACATATTATGTACTGCCCATTTATGGTCCTCCAGAGGAACCTCTTGGCTTAACCTCTGCACCCCTAGTTTCAAAGCTCCATACCCTTATCAATTAGGACATAGACGAGCTCCCATTAAAAGGCCCCTTTACTTTAGTAATATTTTATTGAGGCTTATAGAAGTTCATAAAATAAGATTGGTTCCCCTTTAAGACTTAAAGGGGTATTCCGGTTTCAGCAAATAAAAGTTATTATTTGTATAATGAAAAGTTATAACATTTTCCAATAGACTTTCTGCATCAATTCCTCATGGTTTTCAAGATCTCTGCTTGTGGTCATTTAGTAAGAATCTTTATTGTTTACATGTAGTGGATACAATTTAGTCCTGGTCATTTGATGGACATACAAGTGCACGGTTTGTTACAATATAGTTGTCACAATTCTGTTGTGTAATGAGTTGAGCCTCTTTGTGTCTATTACGGGACCATGAAGAGATTTTTATCGCATGGGAGTAGACAAACAAGATCCCTATAGAATAACTGCAAGCAGAGATCTTGAAAACCATAAAGAATTGATACAGAAATTATATTGGAAGATTGTATAACTTTTTAGTTTACTAATAATAACAATTATTTGCTGAAACCGGAATATCCCTTTAAGTGCATTATAATGTTTCCATATTTTTCTTGTAACATAGAGGGGAAAAAGATCCTCGGGAGACTGTGAGGACTGCAGCAGCAATATGTGATAACCCTCTAAAATCTCATTAATTGGGCTAGGCAAAACACTGCCCTCCATTAACCCATGATTAAGTACACTTGCACATCAACACATAACCGAGGCTGAAGTGGCTCATTATGTATAATTTGTACTTCAGCATACACAGCTGCAAACTAATTCATCAGTCCTGCCACTGTGATAATCACCGAGTCACAGGAATATTACCAGTGACTAGTCATCACCTTTCAACCTCCAGTGATCATATTAAATAGGAATAATTACTAATAACCAATCCCGCAGGGTCAGAGTCTTACAATAACCCAAGTACTTTGCACATGTTGGGAAAATGAACATAGAACGAAAGTCAAGCGGAGAATCATAAGTTGGTCAATTTTTGACGATCTGTGTTTCATGTATCGGTCCGTAACCACCATGTTCCTCATGTTGGTTCCGCTTCATTGACGACATTTTCCTAAGCCTGATACAAACTTATAAAATGTACATCATACGGGATCATCTGCAGTAGACAACTCCTTATCATCTTCTCTATTAGGGCTTAGGGCCTATCCATTAGGAAATCCTCGGACCTTCGGCTCTTGGTAACCCTTTGGAAACAAAGGATGTGTTGGGTGGACAACCGTTGATGTTGGTGGGACATCTGGGATTAAGGGCATTTACATAGGTCCTCACTTTACAAGAGAATAGGAATATATGTAAAGTAGGCAATATCTGATAATTGCACAATTTTAATTTTATTTTTTGTATTTGTTGGGTTATCCGTGCTTCAACCCCAACCAGCTGTCCCATAACTCTACAGTGATCCTCACTTTCCAAGAGAGTAGGAAGATATATACCGCAGGCAATATCTGATATATTTTTCATACCTGTTGGGGCATTCGTGCCTCAACCCCCAACAGAAGTCTACTTACACTACCTCATCCTAGATGCCGTATCATTGGCACCCAATACAGAGAGCATCAATGCATATGCTGTATATATTCATTATCTTGGCACTGTTAGGGTATGTTCACACACACTAATTACGGACGTAAATCGGGCGTATTAACCCCCGAAATTACGGCTTGAATGCGTTGACAAACATCTGCCCATTGAAAGCAAAAGTGCCAGGTTTTGACGTTTGTTATGACGTTTGTCTGTTCACACGAGGCGTATATTTACGCGCCGCTGTCAAAATACGGCGCGTAAATAGACGCCCGCGTCAAAGAAGTGACATGTCACTTCTTGGGACGTAATTGGAGCCATTATTCATTGACTCCAATCAAAAGCAGCGCCAATTACGTCCGTAATGGACGCGGCGTTCAAGCGCCTGCACATGCCGTTACGGCTGAAATGACGGGCTGTTTTCTCCTGACGTGCACGGACGTGCACGTGTGAACATACCCTTACTATCTATCTATCTATCTATCTATCTATCTATCTATCTATCTATCTATCTATCTATCTATCTATCTATCTATCTCATGTCTATCTATCTATCTATCTATCTATCTATCTATCTATCTATCTATCTATCTATCTATCTATCTATCTATCTATCTATCTATCTATCATCTATCTATCTATCTATCTATCTACCTATCTATCTATCTATCTATCATCTATCTATCTATCTATCTATCTATCTATCTATCTATCTATCTATCTATCTATCTATCTATCATCTATCTATCTATCTATCTATCTATCTATCTATCTATCTATCTATCTATCTCATGTCTATCTATCGATCTATCTATCTATCTATCTATCTATCTATCTATCTATCTATCTATCTATCTATCTATCTATCTATCTATCTATCTATCTATCTATCTATCTATCTATCTATCTATCTATCTATCTATCTATCTATCTATTTCCTAGGCTACCTCTATGTTTGAACTTCATATCCAATGTTGGACCACCTTGTGTGCATTCTGAAGAGAGTCTTACATATTTATAAACCAAATTCCTCTATTCAGAAGTTCCTAGAATGCGCAGATACTGGACCTCATGCATAAGAAGTGTCAGTGGTGGTCAGACTTATGCATTTACATAGTGGTCATGCAAGTAAGGCTGTGTTTACACAGAAGCTACGTTAGTAAGCTCCACCAGGAGTATCATCAGATTTGACGGGACAAATCCGTCGTATGGCAGATTTGCCATTGCGTTATACGTTGTAAACGGAAACCACTAAAGTGTGAACAGAGCCTTAGAAGGTAAAAAATGTAAGGGACTTCACTGAAGGCTCCGCCCAGTTTGCAATTATTGGTAGATTAAAACCCACTAATATGGGATGGCCAAATAGGTATCACAATCTACTGCAATGTGTGGCCCAGTGTATGAGGGCTCATCATTTAAACTAGTGGTCTCCAATCTGTGAAGAAGGTCCAACTCTCAAAAAAAGACGGGGAATAAAAGAAGAGGTTAGGGAAAGAAAAACGTTTTTTATGTGTATTATTGCATCTTTCCATATATTGTGGTGCCACCAATTTCACGTGTATATTTATTCTTGATCTCTTTTGATCGCTTATTTTCTCATTGCACTTTGCACTTTATTTGCCTGATTTTTTGGGACATGTATTAGAGGTCATTCACCATGTATCTGTGATATATTATTTTACACTTGTATTGCATTTATTTTTTATTCTTTATTCTTTGCTGTATGTATATCTTTTATTAGGGAGCATTATTACATAGCCCCATATATATTGTGGTTACAGCAACTTCATGGGGGGGGGGGACTGCCTCATTTTATGAATTCCCTGTCATCTATCGTTTTTATTGTACAGTACGGTGTTTTTTTTAATAAAAGATTTACTCGTAAGAATATTCATGAGGTTGCGTGCCCTGTTATTTGGATGTCTACTTGCCCTTTCCCTCTTTTTTTTCTGCTATGTTGAATAGGCATTCATTGGGGCGCTCCCTTATACTTTATTAATTCTTGATACCATTGGATACTTAGCGTGGGGCCCACCATTTTCTAAATATTAAAGGTACAGCTCCCTGACAAGCCCTTCCCCAAGCTTCTGCCCTCTGCCAAAAACGGAAGGGATTAGGAGGAAATTTATCTGTGTGTTCCCTGCAAGATTTCTACAAGACAGTTTGTTCTCTGCTCTAGACAATCCCTACTGCTGGGAACCCCAGTGATCAGCTACAATCTGTGGGGAAACCTGGCAGTGTTTAATTTCCCTGCAGCGCCACCACAGGGGAAATTAAGCATTACACAGTGCCCAATCAAATCAATGGGTTCTCTTGTCCTCCAGAGCGAGAGATGCTCTTAGTAACCACTCTCTACTCTGGCCAAGAGATGAAGATCTTGAACTTGGGAACTCCTCTACTATTGGGGTTGTCCAGTCCAAAATAATTGATGGCCTTTTCTCAGGATTCACTTCAGTGGGAGAAGGCTGTAATATTGTGAACTGCCACTACAAGTGTGTCGACGATTCACAATATGAGCAGTAAAGGAAATCAAGAGGAAGCAGCACTCATACGAGCGCCGCGGCCTCTTCAAATCAGCTGATCGGTGGGGGTGCCGGGAGTCGGACCCCGACCGATCAGATATTTATATTTATCCTAAGAACAGGCCATAATTTTTTTTAAGACTGGACAAGGCCTTTAACTCAGAATTCCCTAATAGGGTGTATGAAAGTGGGTTTTCTAATCTAGACAACCCCTTTAAGAAGTTGCAGACTGACAAACACAGTGGAGAAGTCTCTTCTGATTAATTTTATAATTTAATTATAGGGTTACTGTTTCTTTAAAGATTTACTCATGTCGACCATCACTGGAGATATAAGTCTGGCCTGGGAGTTTGATTAACATCTTGTATTCTCTGCCTAAAGAACTGTCAATCATTGTCCTAATTTGTGAACCTTTTCGAAGGTCAATCATGATCGACAGCCTCTTGGCTCAAAACTGACTGAAGAAACTGATGACTTTTAACTTAAAATTTGACTGATTCTGCATAAACGAAGCCGATGTTTCATCATCCCTATGTATATATAATGAGTGGAAATTTTCCCTTGGATTTAGTATATTTATATTATATGCAATGGTGTCAAGATCTTGGAATGCCCGTAGCTAAGCACCGATCTCAGGAGATCTCCGACACGGAGCATGCCTTCTTTATTCCAGTGTAAAGCAGATGAATCTTGTTTTATTTCTATCTCTATGAAAGACAAGCCGCAGAATAGAGTTGTCATTGTTTTATCATTACAAGATGGTGTGAACAGTTCCCATATCAAATTAGATATTAAAACAGGCAGGGAAGGCTGAAAACGTCAATAGAATATCCTTTAAGGGATACTTTTTTGAGTTCTTGTTAAGGAATGTAAGAAAAGCTTCAAATAAGACGCAATATGAGTCAAGCAAGTCATGTTCCATAATTAATAAGATTGTATTCTGTACCATTGGGGTTAGGTTCCGATTTATATGAATTCTATTAAAATGCGCCACCTAGTGGTCACTTTATAAAAAGTGGATCAATTGCGATAGCGTTATGGAAAATGGCACAAGTAGCATTGTAAAAAAGGCACTGGCACACATAAATAGCTATCCTCTGTGACTATATAATAGATACCTGATGACTACATTGCACTTTTGGCCCAAGGATTTTGTTTTCATTTCTCTTTATTAGTAAGTAGTGAAGATGGAATCTTGTGCCAGTGTATTTTCTGCCTAAGATTGCCATCTTAAAGGGGTTTTTCAATTGAAGCCAATCGATCAGCTGAAGTTGTAGCAA
This sequence comes from Rhinoderma darwinii, assembly GCF_050947455.1. Classification (NCBI taxonomy): domain Eukaryota; kingdom Metazoa; phylum Chordata; class Amphibia; order Anura; family Rhinodermatidae; genus Rhinoderma; species Rhinoderma darwinii. The sequence goes on from NC_134696.1 coordinate 90,849,982, forward strand.
GTCATCCATTTATTTCTGCAGCAGCCTCTGCTGGTGAAGTACGGTATTACATTTGGGCATTCAAATGAATGGCTGACCGTATACTACATAGACGGGCCGGGTCTACCAGAGGTGGGCAAATACTTTAAATACTACTGACTGATTGAAAACAACTATCACATTCCATCATCCGTCAGACTTCATTGCTCACGTATTTTGAAGGAAGTAAAAATGAGAAAACAAATGCCACCCCACCTAACCCTGACTCCCTAGCTACTTACCCACTTGTGCCTAGATTGGAAAACTGACCATGCTAATACAGATTTTAAAAAAATAAGGACTCTGCAAATATTCATGAAGGAAAACTGCTCCTTATAATAAAATGTCCCCTCCCCCGACTTTGGAGCTCCAGGGGCAAAGCCCAGGTTTATGGTATTTGGACCTCCAGGTTTTAAAAGCACTGGGCACAAATGATCAACCTCTTAAATTGTAAATAAAATGTAATCATTGTATAGTGAAACATTCAGGAACTTTCTAATATTTTTATGTTTCAATGCTACACCATTTTCAAGATCTCTGCTTGCTGTTAGTGAATGAAAATATACTAAATTGCATCCAGCGTCTGAAAACATGGCATAGGTTCATAAAACCAACTCCTTTCTAAATAACCTACACCACCTTACCAGATCTCGGTCATTTGCCTATAGAGCTGGGAAAGCCTAATCTTAAAAACAGAGGCTTCACCCCCAGGAGGAGCTCTACAGTCATTGGGGGGTACCTCATTATTAGTGTTTTTTTCTTTAAAATTATTTAGCAATGTTACCACAGTCCTTATGTTTCGGTACTAATAGAGCTAGTTTTACAATCTTGGCACTAGTGGCCCCTTGTATTACCTGGTTGCCCATTCAGGCGCCACAGCAGCCACAAGCAGCTTCCCGGCCCATAGCAGCTGATCGCCTCAGCCACTTGAGTCACTTTGAGGTGAGATGCTAATGCCTCATACACACGACATGTCCTATCTTTCATGGATCGGAGAGTCGGCTCCGTTTTCACAGACCGGATTCACCCGCTAAAGTTGCACTTGGTCATGTGCAACGGGCATAATAGTTCACAATTAATAACCAAGAAGGTCTCACAGGTATGGTAATTGGCTAGGTATCACCCGCGGGGCGAAAATGTTTTACCTCCAAATATGTAACTATAAGCTAGCGAAAACTCCACAATATATCAAAAACCAAGAGAAAAGGAGTCATAAACTATAAGTACACAAGAATATATAATTTTATTGTAACACTCAAAAAATACAAAAATATATAAAAACACAAGTACACAACGAGGTGTATAAAACTGAAAGTCAATAGGCGGGTCAAATATCAAACAACCTACAACATAGGCATGCCATAAGTATTACAGTATTAAAGGTTCCGTTAATAAATAAATAGGTATGTGGAGGAGAGAGAAAGCACCTAGCCGTAACATGCAAATATTGCTGGTTCACTGTAACGGGTACAGTGCATTCTCACTATCAAATAGTGTATCGAGGACAGCAGCAGATGAAAAACTACCGACTGCTACCATAAGAGTTACATTTAACTGTTCGATTGTATGGTCCCAGAAATACATCCAGGAAAAAGAGGAGCCGGCCTGCTAGAGCCTAATGAGCCACATGTCCTTTAAACAGAACCACTAATGAAGAAAAATAAAAAAGATGAAGGCTTACCCATGGAGGTGTTTGTGTGAGTGAAGTGACCCACCGAGTGTTGAGGCACCCCGACGCGCGTTTCGCGAGTATCGCTTCCTCAGGGGGTGTAAATTGATGTGTGTGCTGTCCGTTTATATTGCCCCTGTATCTGTCTATGAGTACAATCAGCTGTATCCTTTTCCTCGGTCCATGGCGCATGTGCGGAAATGCTCGGGGTCACGTGACCTCCATCCGCCGTCGTCACACTACCACCGCGCCTGCGCGTCTCCAAAGACGCGTCTCCAAGGAGATAGCGCAGGCGCAGGGCCAGCATCCAGACGACGGGAGACAGAGACGAACACCCGGCATTCACACTCCATGCGCAACCCCAGGGAAAGGGAAAAGAGTGAGTGTTGCCGCCCGTTCATGTAGTCCCTACGTTCGCATCTCTTCCCCTGTACTGTATTTGAGACCATACAATGTACCAGACTCGCTTGTAAAGGACTCAGCAGACATTAAAGAACTGCCGTCCAGGCACTATGTGTCCTACAGAGTAAGGACCAGAAAAATAAAAGAGAGGATATAAATAATAAAAAAGTGAAGCAATGAATGAGAAACATGTGACAAAAACATATATATATCACAAGAACAACACAGTGTCTGTCTGAAGGGATAAAAATTAACACATCCCTATGGAAGAATATGATATAAATTCAATCATATACAAAGTGACACCACATTCATAATGGATGAAAAAATAAAAAATAATAAAGAATATAATAATAATAACAAAAATAGTGTATATATGAAAACAAACAGTAATGAATAAATTGCATAAGTGCAAAATAATGGATATTAATATTAAATAATGCATAATAAAATACAAAAGTGAGTGAGTGCATAGAAATAAGTGAGAATAAAAATAAAAAGTGTTAACTATAAAGTAGTGGAAGACTACGCATAAATGAGTGACCAGCTATCATCTCTATAAATCAACCGGATCGTTGATAGCAGAATATCAAACATCAACGATACGGTGATACATAGTACAATATACCATAAAACATCAATTGTAAATGGTGAAAAAACAAACACATATAGTGAACAAACCACTGTTCATTCACCAGCTAAGTACAGCAGAATAGACTAAATGGGAAGATCACCACGAGAGGACCCATAGACAACACAGCAATGTTATAATGATGTTGATAGAATACAGTAGTCAGATGACTAGATACAGGATCTCCCTTCTCCGCTGTCAAACATGGATGATCAATTTGTCATACATCAGGATATTGTTATTCGCGTCTTCCTTGACCATCCATAAAGTCAGCATGGTATGAAGATAATTCAGCAACTAAACTCGAAAGCATCAAAAAGACATAATTAATATCAATATAGGACAGAAAAAACACACATTTTTTTGGGCCTCTATATCTTAAAAAATTACTTAAAAAATTACTTAAAAAACATGGTGGATAGATAGACTATTATAGAAAGGCGGAGAAACTCAACTGCTCATTTAGTCCAAAAGGGGTCAGGGTGCCTAGCGTGGTAATCCACCTACACTCTTTCTGTTCCAGAATCTTCTTTGCATTACCACCTCTGACACCACAATGCACCATATCTATCCCCCAGGCCATAAAGGTTTTGGGATCACAGCCATGGTGTATTTTGAAGTGTTTAGGGATAGTTTTTAGTAGTGACAGATCTTCAATGTCTTTTGCAGCCCTAATGTCTCTCACATGCTCCCTGATCCTCATTCTCAGTTGTCGTGAAGTTAGACCCACATACACCTTTGGGCATCCGCATTTTGCGTAATATACCACATGGGTCGAACTACATGAGATATAGTGCAGGATTTTAAAGGAACGTCCACTGACGGAATTAAAAGTTGTTGTCCGTGCTATATTAGCACATGCTATACAATCCCCGCACGGGTAGCAACCCTGAATAGGGCCACGTTTTGTGAAGGGATTTGGTTGTACCGGTGTATAGTGGCTTTTTACCAGAATATCTTTGAGATTCTTGCTCCTCCTGGCCGTCATCTGTGGTTTAACGGATAAGGCCGTCGCTAAGGCAGATTCTGTGTTTAGGATAGGCCAATGTTTTTCTAATATCGATCTCATAGCTTGCCACTGGTTGTTATAAGTGGAGATAAATCGGATTCTATTATTGGCAGAACTGTTCTTATTTTTTCCCATCGAATGTAGGAGTTGTTTTCGTTCTGTTTTTCTGGCCCTATTGTATCCCTGTTTAATACTTCTCTGACTATAACCTCTATCAAGGAATCTGTCTTTGAGGTCTCGGGATTGATGTTCAGATTTCTCATCAGATGAGCAGATCCGCTTCATCCTTAGGAACTGACCAACTGGGACAGCCTTTATCGTAGAGTATGGATGTGATGACGAGGCGTGTAGAAGGGAATTGACAGACGTCTTTTTCCTAAAAACGTCCGTCTGCAAAATTCCTTCCTCATCTGCCTCAATGGACACGTCTAGAAAATCAACCCTTCGTTTATCAAGGATGTATGTCAATTTTATGTTAAATGGATTCACATTCAGCTCCTGCATAAACTCAGTCAGCTGTGTTTCTGTCCCTTGCCAAATCATGAGTATGTCGTCTATGTATCGCAGCCAGCACAGCACATGGTCGGCGGCGCAGGCGCCGCCACCCTGCAGAACCTGCCGCTCCCAAAAGCCGAGGAACAGGTTCGCATATGACGGCGCGCACGCCGCGCCCATGGCCGTGCCTTGCCTCTGTACATAGAACACATCCTTGAAAACGAAAAGGTTGTGCGTAAGAATGTATTCAAGAAGTTCCATTATCAAATCACAGACCTGACTGTCCCAGTTGCTCATCCCCAAGAAAAAGCGGACCGCACAGATGCCATCATGATGCCGAATGTTCGTGTATAGCGACTCAACGTCAGCCGTCACAAGGAGCATATCAGGCTCAAGACAGATCCCATCTAGTCTAGTAAGTACGTCAGTAGTGTCTTTCACGTACGAAGGTAGACATTCGACTAGGGGTTTCAGATAAAAATCTATAAATTTACATATAGGGTCACATAACCCCCCTATCCCTGACACAATGGGTCGGCCCGGTGGTTCAACTGCATTTTTATGAACTTTGGGAAGTAGGTAGAAAGTAGGGATTTTGGGGTACTGGACCACCAGTCCATCAAAGATTTTTTTCGGGATAATCCCTTTTTCCAAGGCCTGATTCAATAATTTCCCTAGTTCTGAGGCGAAAGTGGCAATAGGGTTGTATGTTAAACGTTGATAGGTCTCTTTCTCCCTCAGTTGGCGAAATGCTTCCTTTTCGTACAACTTAATTGGCCAGATCACAATGTTCCCCCCCTTGTCCGCAGCTTTATATACCACATCATCATAAGCTTGTAGTTCTTTTAAGGCTAGTCTTTGAGCTGCCGTGAGATTATCACCTTGTTTGTTGATGGCGATTTGTTTGAAGTCTTCCATCACTAATTTGGTGAAAATTTCTACTTGTGGACATAAGGACAAGGGGGGGAACCTTGTTGATCGTGGGATAATAGATGTTGGAAACGCACCTTGTTCAGGGGGGATCTGTTCCTGTAATAATTCCTCCAGAGCTGACAATGTTTCTTTTTCCATAACGCTATTCAATCCCACATCTAATTCTCCCTTGCTGTGGAGTTTTCTCAGGACCAGTTTACGTGAAAATAGCTGTAGATCTTTCAATGCTGTAAAGTAGTCAAATTGGTTATTAGGGGAGAACGTAAGTCCTTTACTCAGGACATGGGATTGTGTGTCAGAGAGGGTGTGCACAGAAAGATTGATTACCTCCAAAAATTTGGATTTTTTCCCTCTCTGATAAGGAGATGGAGTCTTTCGCTTTGATGCCTGTCTTTCTTTATTCCTCCGTGGTAGAATAAGGTCCTGCCTGTTAAGGCTAGCTTCCCCATTCCATCTATTACCGGGCTGTTCATCCGAGGTCTGCGAGGATAAAGACCCCGATCTCGAGCGGGGCCCTGATCGGGATTTACCCTGTCGCCATCTATAGACTTTACCATGCTGAAAGTCTTGTATATCTCTCTGAAATTTCTTAGTTTTAATGGAACAGATCTCTTGTTCCCATTTGACAAATTCCTTCTCTAGATCTAGATTTAATTTCTCAAGTGCTTCACTTGAGAGATCTTTTTTGAGGACTAATTGTATATCCTCCACCTCCTTCTCAATAGATCCCAGGGAAGCCTGATTGGATTGGACCAATAAGTCCATATATCCTCGTGAGCATGTCGTAGAGAGTGTCTCCCACTTATCTTTGAAACTATCTTCTTCCATATGGAAAGAAGGGAATACTTGGATTCTGAGACCCCTCGGAACAAGGCCCCTACTCAGATATCTCTCGAGAAAGGCCTTGTTCCACCAGATCTTTGTTCTTTGTTTAAGCAGATCTTTGAATCTACCGATTAGTATTTGTATGTCTTTTCCACCATTATCTAAAAGCACGTTAAAATCATCTTTAAAAACCTCATTGAGTTGCGAGATCCAAGATTGGTCTCGCAAGCGAAAATCCATATTAGGCCTGGAGCCAGATGCTGTGAAAAACACAGAAAAATACACAATTAATAACCAAGAAGGTCTCACAGGTATGGTAATTGGCTAGGTATCACCCGCGGGGCGAAAATGTTTTACCTCCAAATATGTAACTATAAGCTAGCGAAAACTCCACAATATATCAAAAACCAAGAGAAAAGGAGTCATAAACTATAAGTACACAAGAATATATAATTTTATTGTAACACTCAAAAAATACAAAAATATATAAAAACACAAGTACACAACGAGGTGTATAAAACTGAAAGTCAATAGGCGGGTCAAATATCAAACAACCTACAACATAGGCATGCCATAAGTATTACAGTATTAAAGGTTCCGTTAATAAATAAATAGGTATGTGGAGGAGAGAGAAAGCACCTAGCCGTAACATGCAAATATTGCTGGTTCACTGTAACGGGTACAGTGCATTCTCACTATCAAATAGTGTATCGAGGACAGCAGCAGATGAAAAACTACCGACTGCTACCATAAGAGTTACATTTAACTGTTCGATTGTATGGTCCCAGAAATAATAGTTCAGCAGCAGATGGCAATACTGATTTCATTTCCAATACTATTTGTTTTTCCTTAAAGTGGTATTCTGGTCACAGCAAATTATCACCTACCACTGGATAGGTGATAAATGTTAGATCGGTGGGGGTCTGACAGCTTGCCAGAACGGGGGTCCCATGTCCCCCGTTTCCCCAAGCCACAAGAACTCAACCAGGAGCATTGAATGGAGTGCAGGTCGAGCATGCGTTCTACCGCTCCATTCAAAGTCTGTGACATTGACGTAAATTGCCGAGCTGGGGAAACGAGGGACATGGGAAGTAGGGTTTCCAAAACCGATCTAACAGTTAGCACCTATCCAGTGGATTGGTGATAATTTGTTGTGACCAGAATAACCCATTAATTAAGTAAAACACTTATAATACTAACTATGGACTATTGTTAGACTGGCCGAACAGAGCACCAAAGGATCCTCCGGGGGGCTGAAGTGCCCATGAGGTCTGGCAGCTGAATGACCCATCTCAGCCCTATATTTCCTATCTTTAATACTAACTCTAGGTGCATATGATTTAAATCCAATATAATTTTTGTTCTTTTGATGCTTGTATTTTAGAGCTGATTTGTTAAAAAGAAGGAGTACGATGTAAGATCCAATGACACAGCTTCATGGTTGAGATTTCAGGGCTCAAATAAAATCCTGGGTGTTAAGGTAATAAAGTCAAGATATACCTGACCTGACTCTAGTTCTCACCTTGGTTTCTACGCTATACAGTAGTTACTAGTATATGCAGTATAACTTACCTGTATTGTATACACTGGGGAAAGAGAAGGAATAATTATAAACCAGTCCCTGCTGATCAATGCAGGGGTGCAGCTCTAAGTACTGCCATGGCAGTAGTCGCTCCTGGGCCCTGGTGTCCGAGGGGGACCATAAACCCCTCTGCCACCTAAGTAGACACCAGTATTATAAATGGTTCATGGTAGATGGGGGGATTTGTTACAGACTTTGCTTTGGAACCCAGGTACGGCTCTGGATAGTTTGCTATATTACCAGATAAATTGTATGCAATATATGCTCCCTGGTGGTCGGAGTATCCCATCACCATCCCTGGTGGCTAGAAGAATATGCAGCTTTTATTCACCAGTGACTAGAGATGAGCGAATCGATTCTGCACGAATCAAATTGGGTCGGAATTTCCCAAAAGTTTCAGATCCGGGAAATTAGAATAAATCACAGCAAATTGGCGGCTGCTGGCGAGAACGGACGCTATTTTACAAATAGTAAAAAGGATTACATGGCCTCGGATGGGCTTCTCTATAATGCCTTGCAGGCAGCCTTCCCGTAATGCACTGTGGAAATCCCTCCCTCTAGCACAGCCAATCATAAGGGGTATAGGTGGATGACACTATATGCGGGCTTGGCGTAAAGAGCTTGAAAGGAGTTGGATTCAGTCCTGTAATACATCAGAGAATCAGACACGAGTTTTCAGGGCATTCGGGGCACTCGTGAATTTATTTGGACCGTATTGTATCAGGCTGCCGGGGAATCGGTCTCGAAAATTAATTAAGAGAAATTTGCTCATCTCTACTAGTGGCTAGTATTGGAGAAGGCTGGATACAACCTTTACAATGTGGTTCAATCCACTTTAATAATGTAGCGTATAGGAAACTTCGCATCTTCCAAGCGCAATAATGATCAACCGGCCGCATTTTGTGGGCCTTCAATGTGGAGTCCATCAGCAAGCTGCACATCATGTTTAACCAGGGCTGATAAGAGGGGAATGACATTTTTTTGGCAAGTGTAGAACATGAGTGGAGCCAGCCGCAGTTCCTTTATAACAGTGCCAACCTCAGTGCCCCATAACAATGGCCGCCTCTATGCCCCTATAACAGCGACAGCCTCTCTATATTCTGTTGAATAAAGGGTCCAGTATACTGGAGAGCTCCTGCCCGATCCTTAACCTGGGAAAGCTCTGAACTCTATGTAGTTGCCTTCTGTTGGGTCTTGGGCCACACAGCACATATTAGTGGGCCACACGCACCCCCCAAGTCCACTAATTTGGCATCACTGTTCTATGGCACAAGACGAGAATGCCAGTATGTTAATCAGTATGTAATTATACATACAGGATATTTCTTGCTGCTTCACCTCACTTGTAGTTTTGCAGTTATTGGGTAGAGTAGTCACCAGAAAAACTCATATTTAGATACAAGCAAAATCAGAAAAGTTTTATAGTTATTATTGGGTGTGTTCAGACACAATTGAGGTGTGAAAACAAATGGTCTGCGGCGTCAATGTAAACACCATGTGTGTGTTATATAGTATTGTGGTAAAAGGTAGAGCAAGCTAGAGGGGAAATCATTTCCTCTGGTATTCAAAAGACTCAATTTAAGGTTTCTACTGTCTATAAAGTAAGTCAGTATTTTTGACAATTGTCTTTAGAGAATTAGTAAATCGTCTTTAACTAGAGAGCCAGATCGGAAGCAAAAACTGACTTTTTATTGAGAGATTGTTTCCTTGTGCAGGGCACAAAAAGCAGCTCTCACTCTGGAGGACTCTGTTCTTTCTTGTACAGATCACTCATTGATTTCCATGGGCACCCTGCAATGCTTCATTCGTCCTGTGAAGTCACTGCAGGAGAAGTGATGACTTGCTGGGCAGTTTCCTCTTTCTACTTTCCAGCTCCTGATCTTGGGGTTCCTAGCAGGGCGGCACATAGCTATTAGTTTATCGTGATTGGAACCCTTCTAGCTAAAAGGGATTGTCTAAACTGGATAATTCGTTTAACCCCCAAAGTGATCTGTTCTGCCAAAGTCATGTAGATACAGAGTAAAGGGGGTTTTACACTTGTCGATTATCGGGCAGACAAGCGTTCATAGAAAACATGGCATCGATTAGCAGATGAACGAGGAGACGCGCTGCCGTCACAATACAGATGTATGTGGACGAGCGATCGGAGTGATGACCGCCCGTCCCCATCCATAGCTCCTTGTGACAGGAGCAAATGAGCGCCGATCAACGATGTCTAGCTAATCAGCGCTCGCTGCACTGGCCAAAATCGGCCGGTGCAATGGGGCCTTAAGACTAAGGCGATGCAACAGTGCTTTAATAAACAATTATGAATACACAAAAGGTTGCATATTTTCCCCAAAAAACGGAGCAATATGTTGTGGTCACCAGTAGTTATTCTGTGCAACACAGAGGCCCCGCCCATCATACAGACAGGAAGTAGCTAGATGGCGCTCCTATCATTGTACCAGCTGGTAGAACAGGCCCCAAAGATGGAGGAGAGTCCGATGAAAAGCATAATAAGCTATGGTGCTAGAGGTTTTGGACTAATGGGTAAAACTTTTGGTTTAGATAAAGGTACACGGCTGACTAAGAATGCAATGAAGCGCAGGTCTGGCGTAGACAGTTGTTTGCAGTTATAGTATTTTTATGATTTTTTCCGCCTTTCCTGGTTTCATAAGAGAACTTTATACAGAGCTGTACAACTAATTCCAGCCATATTAGAACTCACATTATTTATTCTTTCACATTGGTTTTCTTCCAGGTCATACAGTAGTGAATGTTTCCTTGTTGTTGTTGTTGTTGTTTTTTTTTTTATCTGTTAACTGGTTGACGACACAGGTCGAGCATAATCGTCCTGAGCGGCGGGTACTTGGCGCATCAGGACGAGTATTCTCGTCCAGTGTGACAGCCAGTGTCCGCGTGGTGCTATGAGCGGGGCAACAGCTGTAACGGCTGTAACACACAGCTGCAGCCCCGCTCCAACGGCGGAGAGAAGAGAACCCATTGAATGCCGCGATCAAAGCTGATCACGGAATTCAAAGCTAAAGTGAGAAGGGGGTCTAGCCTTTGATCATGTCTCAGGAAATCCCTGTGATGCGATCAATGGCTGTACCTGGTATGGGAAGACAGCCCAGGGTCCATTGAAGGACCCCAGGGCTGTCTGACCATATTTCCTGTTGTCAGGGCATACTGAGGTACGTCCTAACAACTGCCTGTGTACAATCAGTACACAGGCTAATGTACTGGCATATAGATATATGCCAGTATATTTCAGTTTAAAAATAAAAATAAAATCCCTCTATGGGATTAAAAAAAAAAAGTTATGTTAAATAAAAATAAATAAAAATAGTAACAAAAAATACATAGAAATACAATTTTTTTTACAATAAATAAACTTTTCAATATGTAAGTCCCAAAACATGAAATAATAAACACATATTTGGTATTGCCACGCCCGTAACAACCTGTACAATAAATGTAGAATGTTATTTATGATGATCGGTGTATGGTGTAAAAAAAAATAAAGAAAACTGCAGTGGAACTGCTTTTTTTATAGTTCACCGAGTAAATTGTGAAGTTTGTTTTCCCTAGTAAAAATCTAGATATCACTGATTAGTATCTTTAGGGAACTGCTTTTTTTCTACATTTTTGCCAAAATAAAAATGTATATAAATTAAACAATAATGTAAATGTACCAACAAATGGTACCTACATAAAGCACAACTCGTCTCGCAAAAAACAAAGTCTCATACAACTATGTCGGACAAAAAATCCAAAAGTTATGAGCGCTGGGATGCAAGGATATAAAAAAATTGTTTGTCCCCAAGGCCAAAATTGGCCGTGTCCTTAAGGGGTTAAAATGATTAGAAATTAGATTGTTCTTTGCAGAGTCCCACTTTTCATCAAGAACTGATGACTATGGAGCAGACAGAGACCCTCCAATATCCATTCTTTTGGGAAGATAAATCCTTGCGAATTGCAATAGTTTCCCCTGACATTAAAAGCTCTGAAGTTGTCTGGTAGTCACTGTGGCTAGCCCTGATATGGGGACACTTTTTCTTTCACTGTCATGTGAGCACTGTGGCTAGCACTGATATAGGGGCACTTTGTTTTGCACTGTTATGTGAGCACTGGGGCTAAAACTGATATGGGGGCACTTTGTTTTGCACTGTCATGTGAGCACTGTGGCTAGCACTGATATGGGGGCACTTTTTCTTGCACTGTTATGTGAGTACTGTGGCCAGCACTGACATGGGGGCACTTTGGCTTATACTGTTATGTGAGCACTGTGGCTAGCACTGACATGGGGGCACTTTGGCTTATACTGTTATGTGAGCACTGTGGCTAGCACTGACATGGGGGCGCTTTGGCTTACACTGTTATGTGAGCACTGTAACTCGCACTGTTATAGGGTACTATGGCTGGCACTTATATTGTAACTTTTTTTATGAGGGCCCATGCTGGCAAGTGGTTTTGTGTACTCATGTGCATGTGTTCATGTGTCTGATTTTGAGCCCCCAATAAAATCCCGCATACGCCCCTGGTCCATGGTGAGAGTAAGGATATGTTCACACGCTTGCTAAAAAACATCTTTCAGCCGTTTTTTTTAGCAACTTGCATTTTCCGCGACGTTTTTTATGCTCGTTTTTGGAGCTGTTTTTCTATAGAGTCAATGAAAAACTGCTCAAAAAACGGCTCAAGAAGCGACATGCACTTCTTTTTCACAGGTGTTTTTTAACGTGGCCGTTTTTCAAAACGGCCGCGTAAACAAAACTTCCTGTCGGAACCGAACGCTGTTTTTCCCATCGAAATCAATGGTCAGATGTTTGAAGGTGTTCTGCTTCCGATTTTTAGGCCGTTTTTCGGCTGTTTACGGCACCGAAAAACGGCCGAAAATAAGCCGTGTGAACATACCCTAATGCTCCAGCTGCATCTCTTACAATTTAACTTCTCTTTCTATATGTCCTTTTCTTCCTGTTTTTTATTAAAATCACTTTTCACACCTTTTGAAGCACCTGACTTATTCACCGTATATATCATCATTTAGTTATTTTTGAAGCAACATTTCCTGCTGCATCCGGCATTTTATGCAAAAAGAGAAAACATTACCCTGGTGTCACATCAATGAGTGAATGTATATACAGATATGTAGTGAGCGTGCACATGTAGGTATGATTGATTGTGCGTAGTGAGCGTGCATATGTAGGTATGATTGACTGTGTGTAGTGAGCGTGCATATGTAGGTATGATTGACTGTGTGTAGTGAGCGTGCATATGTAGGTATGATTGACTGTGTGTAGTGAGCGTGCATATGTAGGTATGATTGACTTTGTGTAGTGAGCGTGCACATGTAGGTATGATTGATTGTGCGTAGTGAGCGTGCATATGTAGGTATGATTGACTTTGTGTAGTGAGCGTGCATATGTAGATATGATTGACTGTGTGTAGTGAGCGTGCATATGTAGGTCTGATTGATTGTGCGTAGTGAGCGTGCATATGTAGGTATGATTGACTGTGTGTAGTGAGCGTGCATATGTAGGTATGATTGATTGTGCGTAGTGAGCGTGCATATGTAGGTATGATTGATTGTGCGTAGTGAGCGTGCATATATAGGTATGATTGATTGCGTGTAGAGAGCGTGCATTAAGTCATTGGGCATACAGTATGTATATAGAGAGATGTAGCAAATAAGTATTATGTACTGTATGTGTGTAATGAGTTGGGATATGTATGTGCCCGACTGAAGTGACTTATTGCAGTTTTAATTGGACATTGATGGTATTATTTTGGCTTTATGTGGAGGTTTAGGGCGCTGTGTAGCTGTTTTTCGGTTGCCCTGTGTCAGAATCATGCATATGTTGTATGCCACTCTTATTTGAACATTGTATACCTGTATACCTATACATACCCGTTTGTGGTGGTATTATTTAAAGGCTATGTAGACGTTCGAAACTAATATATATATATATATATAAAAATATGTATATCAATGTGTTTGGTGCAACTTTCTAATTGGTTTTATCAAAAAACTTTTTGAGATACAGCTGCTTGGTATCCTGTATAGCAGCTGTATCTAGCACTGAGACCTGAATCCGTCAGGTCAGGGGGTTCAATGCTGCGTGTCAGAGACACGCAGGACCTGCTGTCACTGAACCCGTCAGTCCCACTGACCTGACGGATTCAGGTCTCAGCACAAGATCCAGCTGCTCTGTATACAGGATACAAAGCAGCTGTATCGCAAAAAGTTAAAATAATTTTTAATAGAAACTAATTTAAAAAAAAATTGCTTTCACCATATGCCACTGTTTTGCTGACATTATATAGGCAGTATTGGGTATCGAAAATAATTATGTAGAGTAGGGGGGTGGTACTATGCAGGTATTGAATGGTACTCTGACACATGGATGTAGACTGTAAGTAAAATTATGACAGCATCCATGTGGCAAAAAGATAGGTGTTTATTAACACATTAAAAGGCGCATGCAACGTTTCGACTCACGCTAGAGTCAGACTCATGCTTGAGTTGAAACGTTGCATGCATTTTTTGGGGATGTGTTAATAAACACCCCAAAAATATAACCAATAATTCTGAATAAAGGCTGCATTACATCTTTTATTTATATTTTGCAGTTAGCACCACACTGTACTGCCGTAAGGAGCCTGCGGGGGCGCCATCATTTATAACATTTGTTTGTGCTGTAGACTCATTGCTGAAGCAGTAGGGGTGGGGTGAGCTCTCGGGTAATGGGAAAGAGTGAGTAGACTGAGAAAATAAGAAAATAAGCTAGAGGACTATTGCGGACGCTAGGAAACCAGACCAATGGGGCAGGCACAAATTAAAGGGGTAGCGAAAGCTGAAAGTGACTGTGATGCCCCAGCCTGCAACTACGATGATTGCTTGTCAAGGTTTAATTCAGCATTTAAGTACCCATAATGGAGAAGGGGGCTAAGGTTAAGTAACAAAATAAGTGAACGGCCCCAGTGCAAAATTTGCAATATGGCCCCTAACTACCATGTCTCCTTAATAATACTGGTGTCTTCTTATATGACAGAGGGGCTTTGCGATTCCTCAGACTCCAAGGCGCAGCTGTGACTACTACCTCTGTACTCTCTATACTTACACCCCTGAGGTTAGAGATGATAGGAAATACCCCATGACTTTAAAAATGTCTTTCAGTTGCTCCTTAGCCCCAGGCCTGGGTGTGATTGCTTCCTCTGCACCCTCTATAGTTACTCTCCTACGGTTAGGGTTATGGTTAGGGGGTTATAGTAGATTATTATCTTTGCTGAGAGTTTTTCAAGACTCTTCAATCATTTTGTCACGGCTATGGGTTATGTGGACCCACCTAGACCGCTCTGCCGTAGCGGAGTAGCAGCTGCCCAAACAATAGTCAATAACAGTCTCTAGGACAAGAGTACCTGTATAGAAGATTTGGCAGACACTCGGCGTAGCAGACAAGTGGCACTGATGACATTTGGCACAGATGATACTTGGCACAGATGACACTTGGCACAGATGACACTTGGCTTTGCACTGGAACAAACAAAATTACTGGAAACGGGATAAAGGATACAGGGTGCGAGAACACAGGATATAGGTTAGAACTAAGGGACACTTTGCAATAACGAACATGAGCAGAGACAACCACGCTTAGGCAAGAAGAGGAAGGGCAGAGCCCTTTTTAAAGTCCATGGTGTATAGGGATTGGCTGGGGAACTTTGCATTGGTGTGCTGGCCCTTTGAGGCCGGGAACGAGCTTGCGCACCTTACGGGACTTAGAGGAAGAGCTGCAACCGCGTGTGCCGGCCTCTCTGGGGAGGGAGACACCGGCATGAACAGAGTGTCCTGCGGTAAGTAGGACTTGTCGGCGGTCAGCGACCATGGGCACAACACATTTCAGTTGCTCCTTAGCATCAGACAGAAAACTTACATTTTGTAACATGAACTGTTATTACCATGTAAAGGAGCATCTGAGACATTTTGTGAATCTCAGCAAAGTTGTAGTTTGTCCTGACATGTTAGTGGTCAGTATGGTGAGTAACAAGGCTATTCTTCTAATAGTGTATTCCTCATGGGCGTAACTACAGGGGGTGTAGAAGTTCTGGTGGCACCTGATCCCTGGAGGATAAGGGGGTCCAGATAGTCCCTCTGCGTATATGAAGAGGCCATTACTATAAATGATGCATAATATTTCGGGGCCCTGTTATAGATTTTTTGGGGGGCCCGGACTCTTTAAGTTGCTCTTCTGCTTTTCCTTCATATTTTGCATTAACAATTATCTTAGAAACACTAATCTCTGTATTATCTTTATAACTTTCCACTAGAGCTGGAAAGCTGCACCTCAGCACATCCTCCCATCTGACCACAAGCTTTCTGAGCATTGTAGTTTATTTTCACACCTTGACTTTATATACGACGCCTAGAGAGGAAACCCACATGTGTGACATGTGCTTGTCCTAATCTTCATTGTTACTATGCATCTGCGTCTATTTTCCTATTATCTCTCCAAAATACTAATTCCTAAAATTCGTATATGTTGATCTACAGGGTTGTAGTTATAGGGGTGCAGAAAATAAATAAATGATCGGCAGCTTTGGGGCCATTATACTGTATGAGAGCAGCTATGGGGGATCATACTGTGTCGGGGTAGCTATGGCGGCATTATACTGTGTGGGAGGCATTATGGGGGCATATACTGTATGGGGCAGCTATGTTGCATTATACTGTGTGACGGCAGCTATGGGGGCATTATACTGTGTGGGAGGCATTATGGGGGCATTATACTGTGTGGGGGCAGCTATGTTGCATTACACTGTGTGGGGCAGCTATGTGGGCATTATACTGTGTGGGAGGTACTATGGGGGCATATACGGGGTGGGGCAGCTATGGGGCATTATACTGTGTGGGGGCACTAATGGGTCATTATACTGTGTTGGGGAAGCTATGGGGGCAATATTCTGGGTGGGGCAGCTTTATGGCCTTATACCGTGTGAGGACGCATTATACTATAAGGGCATTACACTATGTGGGGGCCACTAAGGGATCATTATACTGTGTGGTGGGCCCTAAGGGGTCATTATACTATCTTGGGGCACTAAGGGGTTATTACACTGTATGGGGACAGCTATGGGAGTATTAGGCTATGTTCACACGGGGTATTTTGCCGAGTTTTTTGACGCGGAAATCGCGTCGCAAAACTCGGCAAAAACGGCCCGAGAACGCCTCCCATTAATTTCAATGGGAGACGTCGGCGTCTTTTTCCCGCGAGCAGTAAAACTGCCTCGCGGGAAAAATAAGCGACATGCCCTATCTTCGGGCGCTTCCGCCTTTGACCTCCCATTGACTTCAATGGGAGGCAGGAGAAAGCGTATTTCTCGCTGTTTTATGCCCGCGGCGCTCAATGGCCGCGGGCGAAAAACGGCGCGATAATCGCCGCGAAAATCGGCGTGCAGGGAGAGGAATATCTGCCTCAAAGTTCCAAATTGAATTTTGAGGCAGATATTCCTCCCCCAAAATACTCTGTGTGAACATAGCCTTATTCTGTGTGGGGGCAACCATAGAGGCATTATACTGTGGGGGGGAGCCTATAAGGGCATGATACTGTGTGGGGGCCACTAAGAGCTCATTATACTGTATGGGGGCCCTCTAAGATGTGTTCCCCCCCCCTGTACTAAACCCCTAGCTACGCCTCTGAATAGATACATACATGCATTACAATCTTCTGCAGCATCTGAGGTGTATAAAAGGATGTTCTGCAGCATCTGCAATTTGTATTATGGTGTTCTGCAGCGTCTGTGGTGTGTATTATAATGTTCTGCCACAGCTTGGGTGTGTATTATAATGTTCTGCCGCAGCTTGGGTATGTATTATGATGTTCTGCAGCATCTGGGATGTGTATTATAATGTTCTGCAGTATCTGGGATGTGTATTATGATGTTCTGCATCAGCTGGGATGTGTATTATAATGTCTGCATCATCTGGGATTTGTATTATGATGTTCTGCAGCAGCTTGTGTGTGTATTATGATGTTCTGCAGCATCTGGGATTTGTATTATGATGTTCTGCAGAATCTGGGACATACAACTGTATAATACACATCACAGCTGCTGAAAAAAACAACAATTGTAGTAGATAGGGAATACTGTATCTGCCAATTCTCCCAGAATATCTCCCGGAATATCGTGGTGACTCCCGGAAAAAGATGAGACATCCTGGACTCCTAAAAAAGAGTAGGCAAATCTTCCCCTGTTTAGGTGGTCTGTAGGTCTATATTCAGGGGTCCTGGGGTCTGTATTACTTTAGGGGGTCTGGGATCTGTATTTAGAAGTTCTGGTATAAGATCTTCATTTGTTTAGGGGATCTGTTCTGGGGTCTGTATTTTTTTAAAGGGTCTGGTCTGGGATCTGTATTTAGGGAGTCGCGTTGGATCTGTATTAGTTTAAGTAGACTGGGGCTTATGTTTTGGGAGTCTGCGGTCTGTATTTAAGGGGTCTTGGTCTGATTTTCTATAGAGGGTCTGGGTTGTGGTCTATTTTAGATCGAGTGGTGTGTGGTCTGTATTGAGGGGGTCTTTTCTGTAGTCTGTATTTTTTTTAGGGTGTCTGGTCTGTGGTCTGTATCATGTATATAGTGGCTAATGATAGCTTTGGGGACCTAGTATAATACAATTATAGAGAGTAGGCAAGTCTTCTCATAAAAAGAAATGCATTATTGAGCACATACAGTATATATATATATATATATATATATATATATATATATATATATATATATATATATATATATATATATATACACACAGTGAAGGAAATAAGTATTTGATCCCTTGCTGATTTTGTAAGTTTGCCCACTGTCAAAGACATGAACAGTCTAGAATTTTTAGGCTAGGTTAATTTTACCAGTGAGAGATAGATTATATTTAAAAAAAAAATTGAAGATCACATTGTCAAAATTATATATATTTATTTGCATTGTGCACAGAGAAATAAGTATTTGATCCCTTTGGCAAACAAGACTTAATACTTGGTGGCAAAACCCTTGTTGGCAAGCACAGCAGTCAGACGTTTTTTGTAGTTGATGATGAGGTTTGCACACATGTTAGATGGAATTTTGGCCCACTCCTCTTTGCAGATCATCTGTAAATCATTAAGATTTCGAGGCTGTCGCTTGGCAACTCGGATCTTCAGCTCCCTCCATAAGTTTTCGATGGGATTAAGGTCTGGAGACTGGCTAGGCCACTCCATGACCTTAATGTGCTTCTTTTTGAGCCACTCCTTTGTTGCCTTGGCTGTATGTTTCGGGTCATTGTCGTGCTGGAAGACCCAGCAATGAGCCATTTTTAATATCCTGGTGGAGGGAAGGAGGTTGTCACTCAGGATTTGACGGTACATGGCTCCATCCATTCTCCCATTGATGTGGTGAAGTAGTCCTTAGCAGAGAAACACCCCCAAAACATAATGTTTCCACCTCCATGCTTGACAGTGGGGACTGTAATGATGCGGGTAGGGAAACAGACAAGTGAGCCCTAATCTACCCGCCACTCAGTCCCTGCCTATTTGCAACGACCCGCCCTAGACGACGGGGCACAACTGGGCGATGGTCCCTACGCTCAGTAAGTGCATGACAGACAAACAGACAAGGGTACACAGAAGCTAAGGGAAATGGGGCAGTTGCCCACGGCAACACCGTGAGCAACAAGAGTGGTGAATGAGCCAAGTCAAACCAGGAGTGTACGAGGTACCAAACGCAAAGCAGGAGAGTAGTGAACAAGCCGAGTCAAACCAGGAGTGTACGAGGTACCAAACGCAGAGCAGGAGAGTAGTCAGTAAGCCAGGGTCAGTATGAAGCAGGGTCAAATAGTTCAGAAGCTGCAGCAGGGCCAGGAAACCAAATGAGAAGAATCACAAGCAAGGAGGAACAGGAAAGGCAGGTATAAATAGACAGAGGGCGGGAGCTAGCTCCGTCTGGCCAGGCTGTGATAGGCTCTCCCACTCCTAAGCCTGCCATCCTGAGTGGTGGAAGATGGAGTCAGTCTCACAGACATAGAAGCAGGTGCAGACTGATTACCTATGGGCGTTGACACAGAAGCTGTGCCTGGCAGATCCTTTACAGTACCCCCCCCTTTTATGAGGGGCCACCGGACCCTTTCTAGGTGTACCTGGTTTATTGGGGAAACGAAGGTGGAACCTTCTGACCAATACCCCAGCATGAACATTCCGGGCGGGTACCCAAGTCCTCTCCTCAGGCCCGTATCCTCTCCAATGGACCAGGTACTGGAGGGAGCCTTGGACCATCCTGCTGTCCACAATCTTGGCCACCTCGAATTCCCCCCCCCTCAGGGGTGAGAACGGGGACAGGAGGTTTCCTCGAGGGAGCCAATGACGGGGAGCAGCGTTTAAGGAGGGAGGCATGAAACACATCATGTACTCGAAAAAATGGGGGCAACTCCAGTCGGAAGGAGACAGGATTGAGGACTTCAATGACCTTGTACGGCCCTATAAACCGGGGAGCAAACTTCTTGGACGGGACCTTAAGGCGCAAGTTCTTAGAACGCAGAGCAGGATTGTAGTCAGTAAGCCAGGGTCAGTATGAAGCAGGGTCAAATAGTTCAGAAGCTGCAGCAGGGCCAGGAAACCAAACGAGAAGAATCACAAGCAAGGAGGAACAGGAAAGGCAGGTATAAATAGACAGAGGGCAGGAGCTAGCTCTGTCTGGCCAGGCTGTGATAGGCTCTCCCACTCCTAAGCTTGCCGTCCTGAGTGAGTCTCACAGACATAGAAGCAGGTGCAGACTGATTACCTATGGGCGTTGACACAGAAGCTGTGCCTGGCAGATCCTTTACAGGGACGGTGTTCTTTGTGTCATAGGCAGCATTTCTCTTCCTCCAAACACGGCGAGTTGAGTTAAAGCCAAAGAGCTAAATTTTAGTCTCTTCTGACCACATCACCTTCTCCCAATCACTCTCAGAATCATCCAGATGTTCATTTGCAAACTTCAGACGGGCCTGTACATGTGCCTTCTTGAGCAGGGGGACCTTGCGGGCACTGCAGGATTTTAATCCATTACGGCGTAATGTGTTACCAATGGTTTTCTTGGTGACTGTGGTGCCAGCTGCCTTGAGATCATTAACAAGTTCCCCCCGTGTAGTTTTCA
Organism: Rhinoderma darwinii; assembly: GCF_050947455.1. Taxonomy (NCBI): domain Eukaryota; kingdom Metazoa; phylum Chordata; class Amphibia; order Anura; family Rhinodermatidae; genus Rhinoderma; species Rhinoderma darwinii. The sequence continues at coordinate 90,870,681 of NC_134696.1, forward strand.
GCTGAGCTATCACCTTCCTCAGGATCAAGGATACCCCACGAGGTGAGATTTTGCATGGAGCCCCAGATCGATGTCGATTGACAGTCATTTTGTATGTCTTCCATTTTCTTACTATTGCACCAACAGTTGTCTCCTTCTCACCAAGCGTCTTACTTATGGTTTTGTAGCCCATTCCAGCCTTGTGCAGGTCTATGATCTTGTCCCTGACATCCTTAGAAAGCTCTTTGGCCTTGCCCATGTTGTAGAGGTTAGAGTCAGACTGATTCATTGAGTCTGTGGACAGGAGTCTTTTATACAGGTGACCATGTAAGAGCTGTCTATAATGCAGGCACCAAGTTGATTTGGAGCGTGTAACTGGTCTGGAGGAGGCTGAACTCTTAATGGTTGGTAGGGGATCAAATACTTATTTCTCTGTGCACAATGCAAATAAATATATATCATTTTGACAATGTGATTTTATGTTTTTTTTTTATATAATCTATCTCTCACCGTTAAAATTAACCGAGCCTAAAAATTCTAGACTGTTCATGTCTTTGACAGTGGGCAAACTTACAAAATCAGCAAGGGATCAAATACTTATTTCCTTCACTGTATATAGACAGTCTCATCTTTACACTCACCATTCTAGTATCTCTTATTATATTGCAGAATTTATTAGAAATACCAATACATCATAGACGCATTGCACATATCCATGGTATTTCTCACCCACTGATTTCTTTTCTGAACAGCGGTATCTGAGCCTCAACCACCTACACAATCACTGACCCGGACCTGATGAGACTAAAGACAATGTGTCATCCTTGAAGATATGATATATAGAATATCCCCCACTGTCTAGACATGGACTGAGTCAATACACAAGAGACGTTCTGTATGTATACACAAAATGTGCTGCTCCTACAAACATTCAGGGAAGAAGAATGGAACCGGAATACCAATATCTTCTACTGAGTGAGAGCGAAAATGAAATACAGTATTCTACTTAATATAAGACGTGGGATCAATGTGAACAAGTAAGAAATTTACTGCCATTTATGCACCCACTCAGAAATGTTACAAATATAAAAACCGACCACATTTATAAGACGTTAGGAGATTTAGTCAAATACAAAGAATTAATTTTTGATGGGAATTTCTACTGATCTGGTTTCACACCTTCTTGGCCCGAATTTTTTTTCGTTTTTGCAATTCCCACATTCTGACCACCATGACTTATTATTCCGACATGGCTGTATGACGTTGTACTTGGTTTATGCAACATTTTAGGTAGACATATGCTAGCATTTATTTTTTACGATTTTAGAATATGGGAAAAAGGAATATAAAAAAGTTATTTTGCCTTGAGTTTTTATTTTTGACGCCAATTACCAAACATCTTAAATAGTGAAACTACTTTATTGTAGAGTTTGTTACAGTTATGAGGACACCAAATATGTATCTATTATTTGGTGTCTTCCAATTAATATTTAAGAAAACCTATTTATTCTAAAAATTATTATTTTACTTTTTTTTACCCGTTAATTGATTCTTTTTTTTCTTGTTTTACCTTTCTTTTGTTTGTATTTTTCCATAATGGGATTTTCTTGATCATACTTTTTATTCTATGGCAGTACATTACCCTGTGTATAAATACACAGTCAGTTACTGGGGCTACCAGCATTGGACCCTGGGCTTCCTGCCCCTACAAGATACAGGCAGAGATTGCGTCTTCCTTATTTAATCTTCCTCTATGCTGCAGAATGTGTTACACGGTATAGATCAGTGTAGATCAGATCTGCGAGTGTATTGGGAGTGCGCTATAAATGGCAGCTATATGCCGGCATATGATAGCGTTGGCACAGTTTAACTCCAGCCAACAGCATACTACTAAGGCATTGTGCGCCATTACTAGGGATAAATAAGATTACAAATAAGATTCTGCTTATTTCCATGCACAGTACCACTCTTGTCCATATGCCAGAGGCGTAGCTAGGTTCTCCAGCACCCGGGGCAAAGATTCAGTTTGGCGCCCCCCCAACCTCTTTCCCGACATCTCCTTCCCCCTCGCCATGTTTGTTTTCCCTACCAATCAATGATGTGTCATTTCTTTTCCACATTTTTTTTTAATGTAACTCAAGCATAGAAACATTTGTACATTTTACAAGCAATATAGTTCTATATAAAACACCAGAACCAAGCCCATTACATATATACAGCACCAGAACAAAGCTCATTACATATATACAGCACCAGAACCCAGCTCATTACATATATACAGTACCAGAACAAAGCTCATTACATATATACAGCAACAGAACCAAGCTCATTACATAAATACAGCATCAGAACCAAGCTCAATACATATATACATCCCCAGAACCAAGCTAAGTACATATATACAGCACCAGAACACAGCTCATTACATATATACAACACCAGCACAAATACAGCTCAATTTAGTGCAACCCCTACCGTATAGGTTTGCATTAAATTGTTTCCAGCTCCCAGCATGGCCAAAACAATGGTAATGATATGCTGGAAGTTGTTGTTTCAAAAAAAAAAAATCATATCATAATCACACCACCCATCATCAACAAACTAAACAAACTCTCCTTAATCCCGTTCCAGCGCCGTCCGGCGGCAATAGAGACCTACGATCTTCTGCACAGGTCTCCAGGGGTTGAACGACACCAGCAGCGCAATGACGTGATCGCGCCGCTTGAGTCTACGAAAGGCGCTGATTGGCAGGGCAGAATGACTTTCCCTGTCAATCAGCGGGACATACCCTCGGTTCAGCGGGACACCGCCCGGAATCCGGGACTGTCCGGCTGAATCCGGGACGGTTGGGAGGTATGAGATAGATATGAGATGGATAGATAGATAGACAGACAGACAGATAGATAGATAGATAGATAGATAGATAGATAGATAGATAGATAGATAGATAGTGTTTTGTTGTCCTCTGCAGTGCTCTACTCCGGTGTTTCTGCTCCCTCTCAGCAGGCAGACTGCTGCATCATGGTCGGTGCGGTGCTGGCACCACCCTTTAAGTTGCGCCCGGGGCACATGCCGCGCCTGCCCCCCTAGCTACGCCCCTGTATAGGTTGTGACTGGTTTTGCAGCTCAGTCCAATTCACTTAAAATCACAACTGATTCAAGCCAGGGTTTACGTTACATTGCATTCAATGTCCTCATTGATAGGTCGTAGGCTTTAGGTTCCTGGTTAATAGTTTGGCAGAAATCCTTTGGTCAGCCAATCAAAGCAGAGAACATCCCACTTTTATTGGCTGAAAGGAAACATTTCAACCTAAAGCCAGATCGGCGATGTCTGGCTATATGTAAGGCTAGAGCTCCTCAGGGGCATGGAGTCATCTATGGCATAGTCAAAGTTTTTACAATGACTTTGTCAAAAACAGTTAGGGTATGTGCACACACACTAATTACGTCCTTAATTGACGGACGTATTTCGGCCGCAAGTACCGGACCGAACACAGTGCAGGGAGCCGGGCTCCTAGCATCATAGTTATATACGATGCTAGGAGTCCCTGCCTCTCTGCAGGACAACTGTCCCGTACTGTAATCATGTTTACAGTACGGGACAGTAGTTCCACGGAGAGGCAGGGACTCCGAGCATCGTACATAAGTATGATGCTACGAGCCCGGCTCCCTGCACTGTGTTCGGTCCGGGACTTGCGGCCGAAATACGTCCGTCAATTACGGACGTAATTAGTGTGTGTGCACATACCCTTAGTGTTGGCAGTGGAGCTTAGTGCCTGGGTGCAGAGCTAAGTGTATTTTAATCAGCAGGGGACCTGCTAAACAATCTTCAGAGTGCGGGTTGATACCCATGAAGTAACAATTCTGTGAAGGAGGGAGTGAGGAGCTGTGATAACATGCAGTGCTGATATAGAAAGAAGCAATAACAGAGAGATCTCTTACTGAGGAGGCTGCTGTCGGAGGTAGAAACACTAGCCATACTGGTTTGGACACTGGCTGGGCTGTGACCACATCATGGGCTCCGTGTGTTTTCCAGGATAACAGAGACTTATGGAGAGTTAGAAACTGCAAGCTAGACAGTGATCTAAGTACAGAGAGAGAGACAGAACCCAGGTGGGACTTGAACCCAATCAATCCCCAGCTCCAGAGGCTGATGCCTTATTCATTAGGCCAGGGCTGTAGGGAGTAGGGAGTAGGGAGTAGGGAGTAGGGAGTAGGGAGTAGGGAGTAGGGAGTAGGGGCATGTTTGCTGAACACTGGTCTAATCGCTTTCAAATGGGCAGATGTTTGCAGACGTAATGGAACCATCGTTTCAGGCGTAGAACTCCCGAATTACGTCAGAAAATAGGCTGTGTGAACATACCCTTAAAGACATGATCGGTTGGTTGGTTGGAGGAGTTTGGTGTGGAAAAACTTAACTGGTCTGCACAGAGCCCTGACCTCAACCCCATCCAACATCTTTTGGTATATCCACACGTGTCGTAAACATTGTGGATTTTCCAGCAACGGATTTCATTGCGGAAAATCCACAGTGTAATACAGTAGCAACAGAGTGGATGAGATTTGAACAAATCTCATCCACACGCAGCTTTTCTCATGCAGGTTTTCCCAATTGTATTCTATGGGAAGAAAAAAGCCACACCGGATAGCAGATTTTGCGATTTTTATGGTGGAAAAGCTGCAATTCCGCCGCAAAAAGTGCAGCTCAGAAAAAAAAAAAATCTTATACTTACCCAGATCTCTATGACTCTTGCTCCAGGCCAGCCTCCTGGGATGACGTTTCATCACATGTGACTGCTGCAGCCAATCACAGGCTGCAGCGGTCACATGGGATGAAACATCATCCCAGGAGGCTGGGCTGCAGGACATCAGAGGGATGCGTCGCCATGACTATGGGTAAGTATAAGCTTTTTATATTTTTCAACCTGCTGTTTTCCACAGCGAACATTCCGCCCGAGAAACTGCACCACAATTTGATCTTGGTTTTTGGATGCAATTCCCTGTGGGGTCCAGGGAGGATATGCTTTGTGCTTTTATGCAGCGTATACGCCATGTGTGAACATGGCCTTAGGATGAACTAGAACGGAGATTGCAAGCCAGATGCTGCTGTTCAACCTCACAACTGCACTTCTGCATGTATAGGCAAAAATTCCTACAGACACACTCCAAAATCTTGTAGAAAGACTTTCCAGAAAAGTGGAAGTTGTCAGTCTGATGGACGAGTCTGGGTTTGGTGAACGCCAGGAAAACGTTATCTGACCGACTGCATTGTGCCAACCGTAAAGTTTGGTAGAAGAGGGCTAATGCTATAGTCCCAGTAAAGGGAAATTTTAATGTTTCTGCACACAAGACATTTAGGGTAATTGTAGCTTCCAACTTTGGTGGTGTAGTGCCAAGCACAAGGTCCATGAAGTTACTTCAAAATTATCTAACCCAGGTGGGACTTGAACCCACAATACCCAGCTCCGGAGGCTGATGCCTTATCCATTATGACACCAGGCTTACATCTGGATACATTTGCCACCTATATCTTCAAAATGTGTTTGAAGACATAGGGTAATGTGAAGAAAATACAATTGTACAAATCTAAGAATTGCTTTTTGATATATGTGCAAAATTATTAACATAACCAGGAGTTATTTCTTTACTTGTTACATACTGAAATTAAACTTTGTATTGAAGACATGGTTGGGGGAGTATGGTGTGAAAGAACTTGAATGGTCACACAGAGCCCTGATCACAATGAACACCTTTGGGATGAACTGGAACAGAGATTACGATCCGGGCCCCCTCCTCCAACATCAGCGTCTGACTTCACAAATGCTCTTCTGGATGAATGGGCAAAAAATCCCACAGACACCCAAAAATCTTGTAGAAACCTTCCCAGAAGAGTTGAAACTGTCTTAGCTGCAAATGGGGAACCAACTCCATATTAATGTCTATAGATATAGAATGGGATGTCATAAAAGCTCCTGTAGGTGTAATGTGGAGGTTTCCTAATACTTTTGTTTATATAGTGTAGATGTAGAAGTTGGGATGTATGTGGTATACTTCCTTTGGCAGGACGGTCGTGGAAGAGATGGAATAAAGACCAGGAGCTTTTTGGCAACTGAAACTTCACTAGGTTGGTGTGGATGGGACATCCGGCCATGAACACTTATCACAATGCAGAAGCACAGTTTTGGTATGACCTTGTTTCAGGCAGCAAATGGTGGCTTACTGGCTCCGACTTTTGTCTGAGAGAGCTATGTTCAGGAAATTTCAGGCCTACAAGGTTTTACCAGGCTGCACTTGCCACACGCTGACACATGTAGGTAGGCTCTAGCTCGTCACCCGTAACTGGCCCAAAAACCATAGACTCAGGCCTGTGGCACACAATACTTCTTCAGCGACTCTCTCTATCTCTTTAGTCTATGCTCCATTTCAATCTGAACACTGTTGTTGGGTACAGCAGTGTTTTTACAAAGTAAGCGCTACCCCGAGTATTAGGACATGGTGTAGTTATGCTACAACGTCCTGGTGCTGTTATGGCGCGGCAGAAACTATCTGAGATGGCGTCTGGGATATATACACAGCGCTACCCCCACCTAGAAAAATATATATATTTTACTTACCTTGCTCCATGGCGGCCGCTCCAGCTGGACGCATGTGAATCCTCCAGACTAGACGCATGCGCAGACCGGTGTGATGCAGTACCTCATCACGCTGGCCTGTGCAGGGAGTATTCCCAGCAGCCTATAATATTCATTTGTATCTGAGTCCTGAGGACTCAGATACATCTGAAAGTGGCTTCCGCTAGCACCGGGGCCCCCTCCGGTGCTAGCGACGCCACCGGGCATGAGTGGGCCCATGCGGTCATGTGCAGTTCCGGCGGCCATGGGCCCCCCGGGAGCTTTGGGCCCCGGGCAGCCGCACGAACCGCCCTAATGATGATTTGCCACTGCTGACACCTAGACCCTGCAAAGATCAGTTGTCTCCGGCATCGCAAGTTTTGCAGTGGTCAAATGAAATGCAGCAGAGTTGCAGTAACCCAGCACGGCCGGTATACAGTATATGGAGCCTTCTGCTTCCGGTATTGACCATTGCATAACATCCGGTGCCAGAGGCAGGCAAACAGCTGATCGTGTGTGGCCCCGGTGTCGGACCCCCACCGATCATTTAAAGATGACCTATACTTTGAATAGGTCATCTGTGTAAGAAAAATGCCCCGTGCCCGGACAACCACTTTAATGAAACTAGTTGATTTGTCCTTTACACTACTCAGATTTTGAGTATAAGATAATTTGTGGTTCTGCATCGTAGCCCAAATAACCGCCACATTATACAATGGCTTTTGAGTAAAATCAAAAAGAACCATGTAAAATTTGGCTGTAAATGTGCATAGAAGAAAAAAAAAACCTGCAGGACAGGAACCGGAGAACACGTTTCAGCAGTAACAGAAAGGTGTGAAATTTTGCTTTTGTTCTTACACCCACAACCCTGAGCCGTGGCTTCTGCCTCCCCCATGATTAAGAACAGGTGCAGAGACAAACTTCAGTTGCCACAGGATCCTTCTGAAACTAGGAAGGAAAACTACAAGATAGTAGATATTCATTATTGTTCCGCCTTTAGATGTTTATATTTAGTAATGACACATTAATGGATCATTTATTTCGTTAAGTGATTAAAGTGTTTATTTTTTTAATTTAAATAGGTCCACAGTCCCTTGCTGATTAATTCCATATTATATAACTATAAGGAGTCAGAGCTCCGTTTTTCATAGCTCCATATTTCCTGCTTCTCTTCACACAGCCATAGAGTTCCTGTAGTCGCCATTAGGGGGGGCTCCTCCAAAGATGGATACTACCACTTAGCTTTCGTTTTCAGTAAGCCCCAAAGCTCCCCCTGTTGGTGACTGTAGGGCGCCAACATTTTATCACTTAAAGGGGTTATTCAGGCACGTGACAATTTTTCATACTGATGACCTATCCACAGGATAGATCATCAGTATATGATCGGTGGGGTTCCGACACCCGGACTCTGCACAGATCATCTGCTCCGGCTGCCTCCGGGCTACGGATGTTATGTAGAGTTCAGTTTCGGAAGCAGATGGTTCAGTATATTGCATAGCGGCCGTGCTGCAGTACTTCAAGTCTACTCCTATTCACTTAAGAGTAACTACAGTTGCAAGAAAAAGTTAGTGAACCCTTTGGAATTACCTGGATTTCTGCATTGAATGATCACTAATAAAATGTGGTCTGATTGTTATCTAAATCACATTTGTAGACAAACAATGTAACTAATCTAATAACACACAAACTGATGTACTGTTCATGTCTTCTATTGAGCACAAAAAAAAGTAAGTGAACCCTTGAATTGAATAACCAGTAGCGCAATCACCTCCACCAAATGTTTCCTGTAGCTGCAAATAAGATTTGTACAATGTATATAAACATTTTGGACCATTCCTCCATGTAAGTGTGTTTCAGTTCATCTATATTTCTGGGATGTCCTACATTCACATCCCTCTTCGGGTCACGCCACAACATCCCGATAGGGTTAAGGACAGAACTCTGATTTGGCCATTCCAACACACAAAGCTTCTTCTTTTTCAACCATTCTTTAGTTGATTCACTTCTGTACTTTGGGTCAATGTTTTGTTGCATCACCCAACGTTCCTTCAGCTTGAGGTCATGGACTGCTGCCCTTTCATTCTCTTGTAAAATGTTTTCATAGACCTTTGAATTTATTATTCCCTCAATGATCGCAATGCGTCCAAATTCTAAGAAAGCAAAGCAGCCCCAAACCATGATTCTCCCTCCACCATACTTAACAGTTGGGATGAGGTTTTGGCGTTGGTGTGCCGTGTTCTTTTGCTTCCAAACATAGTGTTGTGCATTTGTAATAAAAAGCTCCACTTTTGTCTCATCTGTGCATAGAACATTTTCCCAAAAACATTGTGGAGCATCCAGGGTCAAACTTGAGATGGGCCGCAATGATTTTTTTTTTGAGGATGGCAGCTGCTTCCTTTGTTGGCGTACTTCCATGAACACCATTCTTGTTCAGTGTTTTTCTACTAGTGGATACATGAACAAAGGTTTTTGCAGTTTGTAGTCTTCAGTAGGTCTTTTTCTGTTACCCTTGGGTTCTTTCTCACCTCTTTCAGGATTGCCCATTGTGTGGTCCCTAGGATTGCTCCTAGGGAGAGTATCAACAGGCCTTTTGCAGCTTCATGCGTCCCTATAACACATCCTCCAAGGTCTTCTGAAAGTTGTTTGCCTGAAGGCAGGGTTTACACTAACCAATTTTTCTTGGGTAAAACTAATTTGTCAGTAACCAGGCTTTGTGTGCCTTTATTTAATGGGCAAAGCACCTGTGAAACCCACACTTCAAATCTTATCTTTTGAATTAAAACACCTTTTGCCAATTAACTCTTGGAGAAGATATTAGCACAGATGTTCACTTACTTTTTCTCCTTTCATTGTGGATGTTTACTCTATGTGCTCAATAAAAGACATGAAGAGTAAAACTAGTTGTGTGTTATTAGTTTAGTTAGATTGTGTTTGTCTATAATTGTGACTTAGATAACAATCAAACCATATTTTATTAGTAATCAATTCAAAAATCCAGATAATTCCAAAGGGTCCACTTACTTTTTCTTGTAACTGTATGTACCAGTTTGCTGCCTGCGAATGTAAACAAGTATGTTCTTTCACTGACAGCAAACAAATATCTTGAACGGCGCATAATTTAAAAAAATCACTGAGAGAACTATGCAGCGCGCTAGCGGTCAATTTGGTCAAAATGTGCGCTAAGAACCTCCCTATTGTAAGTAAATTTAGCAGTAATGCATATTTATTTATATTTAGTGGCTTAGGTGGCATTAGTGTTCGCAGTGTGCTGTCGCCATTGTCTTGTGTGCTATATCTACAATATATGTCATAAATGTCAGATAGATCCGGGTCTCACCTCTGGGACCTATCTCTAGAACGGGGCCCCCTAAATTCTGTTCTGCCACTTTCTGCTCAGGCTGCCACCCGGCCACTTCCTGACTTCATAGTCCGGAGGTAAGAAAACAGCGTAACTCGCTGGGCTACGTGGTTTACGTAAATCCCATCTAACTGAAAAGTAGTTACAGGAACAGCGTAGCTCGCATGCTACGCTTCTTCCGTAACTTCCGACTACGAAGTCAGGAAGTGGCCGGGAGGTAGCGAAAGCAGAAAGAGGTAGAACGGGGTTTAGGGGCCCCGTTCTAGGGAGAGGTGCGAGTCCCAGAGGTGGGAGACACATCTATTTGCCATTTATGACATATCCTGTGGATATGTCATAAATGTCCCTCATGGGGAAACCCCTTAAAAGTGTAACTAAACTTCTAAAAAAACTTCTGACATGTCATAGTGAAATGTCAGAAGTTTTGATTGGTAGGGGTCCGAGCACTGAGACCCCCACCGATCGCTAAAACAAAGTGGCAAAAGCGCTCAGAAACGGAGCCGCGCTTCTGACATGTCAAACGTTTTTTAAAAGTTTAGTTACTCTTCAGAGATGTGTTACAATTTTTTTAGAGCAGCTGTATCTAGTGCTAAAACCTGTATCTGTCAGGTCAGTGGCACTGACGGGTACAGTGTCAGCGGGTTGGGGGGGTTGAATTGCGTGTGAGTGGGAAGGAGGGGGCCCAAGTTGTATCTACAGCCCAGGGCCCATGGTTCACTTAATCCGCCACTGGTGGGTGGCAATAGAGATAAGAACATTTTTAAGAATCCTATTTTTCATTGACTCTCCAAATTGCAAATCATCCGGATTCTCTATGAGTCTCAAACCTGGGGAGTTGATGTGAATGATGACAGTATGTGTAAGCAGTAAAAAAAAAATCTAAAAAGACATGGATTCGGCATTGAAATTGGCAACCATTACCCAGTTTCGCCCCAGGAGGCCCCTCTATAAACACTAGTGTATGTAGACTGAACATTCTTAGTTGTGGTTTAACATGCAAAGGACTGTAGGATAATTTCAATCTCACCTCTCTTCAGTCTCGTATGTTTCCTTCCAGGGATCTTTTGGGACTAGACCAATGAGTCTTTTTTTTTCTTCCAGAAACAGCGCCACTTTTATCCATGGGCTGTGTTTGGTATTGCAGCTCAGCCCCATTTATATCATAAAAGTTGCGCTGTGACTGTATGCATATAAAGAATATACCCATCATAAATAGTAGGCTAGAGGGGGCTAAACGTTACTTGAATTGATGACACATGACACATTATAACCTTTTAGGGTGGGTTGACTCAGGGGCCGGCCACAGATTTATTTTAATAAATTAACTTTAAACAATTTAAATAAACTTGTAAACGTCAAATAATAAATAAGAAACCCGAATGCCGGCCTGTAACTAAGGGCATGTAGAAAAGACCGACGATAGTAATATCCGCCAGCCATGACAATAAAATTGAATGAACAAATTACTATATCAACTTTACAGTTGTAAAAATATATAAAATGTTTTTTTGTTTTTTGCTTTTTATTATTATGTTCTTTTTAGTTTTTTATAATATAAAATAGTAACAAAATGATAAACAATGAAGCATATAAACAACAAAGAATACCAAATACAAGGCAAAATGCTACATCACTGGCACAAAGCTCACAACAAAACCAAAGGGAAGGAAGGGAGGGACGGAGAAATTCATTAGCCTAAATATGGCCAGCAGCCAATGATACCTGGCGCTGAAGAAAAGAGGTTGATTGGCCAAACTAAACAAGCTACACCCTCTAGCCTAGCAGGACAAAATCATTAACCCCTTATCGCAACAGTCCAAGGTCTAGCGGCTATACGCCTGAGGGCCTACTATTCTGAAAGCATACCCTTTATTCTAACCTGGACAATTCCTTTAAGCGACTCTGCCAGTAATTATCAGATCATTTTCCTGGCTATACGATACTCTTCTAAGAATACCATTGTTTTAGGGAACTGCTTGCCATGAACTTTCCTGTATATTCATTAGAGTGGCTGTAACTATATGTCTTAAATAAACTTTCGTCGGAGTATCATCACTGTGATATCATCTCTGTGAAGCATAATTATTATATGTACTATTAGGGAGGATTTACACGAGCGTGTGCGTTTTGCGCGCATAAAAAACGTGGCGTTTTGCGAGCGCAAAAGGCACTTAACAGCTCCGTGTGTCATCACCATATGATGTGCGGCTGCGTGATTTTCACTCAGCCGACCATCATTATGACACTTCCGTGTGGTGCTCGTGATTTTCACGCACCCATTGACTTCAATGGATCCGCGATGGGCGAGAAATGCAGAAATATAGGACATGTCATGAGTTTTAATCACGGATTATCTGCACGATCCCATAGACTAATATAGGTCTGTGCGAGGAGCGTGAAAATCCACTGGGCCGTACCGCCGTAGCGTGATTGCAGCTGGCCAAACAGTGTACCAAGTCAATGTATATATATGTAGTCCAAGCACAAGGGTACCTGTAGCAGTTCAGACAGAAGTAACGGCTAGGCTCAGATGGGACCTTGGCAGCAGAAACCAGGCGTGGTGTAACAAAGCAGGCGTGACCGGTGGCACAACATGACTCCAACTTTTTAAGGCACAGGAACAACGGTAGCACGGGATACAGGATACAGGTAGCAGATACGGGAAGACTGGGAAAAGGATAACACTAAGGGACCATTTGCAAGACTAACACGGGTAAACACAACAATGCTCAGGCAAGGAGTAAAGGGGCAGGGCCCTTCTTATAGTCCAGGGTGATCATGGACTAATAGATGATTATTTTCATGTGCGCCCGGGCCCTTTAAAGCCGGTCACGAGCATGTGCGCGCACCCTACAGGACACAGCAGAACGGAGGGGGAGTGAGCGCTGGCGTCTCCTAGGGAGGAGATGCGGGCCAGCGCTCACAGATCCATGGCTGCGGCCGACGGTCCGCAGCCATGGATGCTACAGTGATCTTCTTATTACATGTATCAAAGACATATCAGAATATAATTTTCGTTGACGAAGGTAGCGAAACGCGCGCCAGGGTGTTTCCTTGGATCGGAAACTGTCATCCATCAGCATGTCCACCATAGGTAAACTATCTAAACATTGATTTCTTTTGTTATTGTGGTATTTTTAAAGATCCTATGGTGTAACCTGTGAGACCATATTCTAGATACCTGGTCTCCTGTGTAAACATTCAACTTTATTATTGGTATTTTTTATTGACTAATAACTTCATTATATTATGGTGGAGTCTCTTGTCTGAGGTTGTCTTTTATTATATGTTTTTTAACTATTGTATGTAATTGTGGGAAAATAGAGGGGGTTATTCCCGTAACAGGACATTAAAGATTTGTATTTTTGAAATTTAGAAATACTTTGTTGTTATTTCTGTTTGAAAATTTTTTGGTCTTTTTTGATGTTTTCATGTCTTGACTAATTATTGGAAGCTTTGAATACATTTTTGGTGGAAATAATTTTCCCTTTAAGTGATACTTCTAGGATCAGTCATTATCAGTGTTACTTTTACTTCTGATATTACATTATTGTGAGTCAACTACAAATTAACTACTTCTGTTTCTTCCTCGTGCTTAAAACTTCTTAGTTCAAGTGCTTACTCCATAGGACATATAAGGACTACTGTATACTCTACACTAACTACTACACAGGAGCTCTCTACTCGTATTATCAGGAGGTGCGCGACCTAACCTTCCGGTGAAAAGCAAAGTGCTCCCTTATAACTGTAATGCCAGATATATACCGGTGAGTCTAACAGTGACCATTCACATTAGAGGAAATCGACCGAACCCACCCATTTTGGTAGGACCGCACGTCTATCTAAGACCAGGTTCACATCGTGTTATTCTCCTCCCGTTGTTGATGGACATTGAAAGCAGGACCGCACCTGCCATGAGGCGAGGTGAGCCTGCTGCCTCGGGTGGCACCACCTTGCTAAAAAGGAGGGCAACATTTTGTTCACTGTCTTTGTGCACTTGTATCTTGATCCCAGCTAGGAGCCAGTAACGGACTGGGCCAGGGGGGGACACGTCGCACGGGGAGCGGGCGCAGGGGTGTTAGGGCAAGGAAGCACTTATTTAGCAGATGTGCAGCAGGATAGGTGCACGTCTGCAGGAAGACTCCTCACATCTCTGGCTGTTCGCACAATGCACTGCCAGAGAGGAGAAGAGCGGCCTGTGAACTATACTGTGCTCAGTCTCCTGCCCCACTAATTTAAAAGAGATTGGCCGACAGTTGGTGGGGGGTTTATACTGCAAGGGGGAAGGACTCAGCATCCTGCTGATAGTAGAGGGCTCTGTGGGGGGGGGGGAATAATTCCCCATAGAGCCCTCAGTACTTACTATACTGAAAGGGCTCTATGCGGGGGGTAATTTCCCCCCTATAGAGCCCTCAGCAGTCAGTTAGATGCTCAGACACCCCCCCTTACAGTATAGTAACTACTGAGGAATGTACAGGGAATTATTTCCTCTACTGTCAGAAAGACGCTAAGACCTTCCTGCTTGCAGTATAACAGTATAATCCCCCCCCCCCCTCCAACGTCGGCCAATCACTTTTTAAATTAATCGGGGTAGGAGACTGAACGCAGTATAATCCCTCAGCATAAATCCCCTAGCAGTCAGATGCTCAGACCCTCCTTGCAGTATAAATTTCCCCATAGCGCCCTCAGTAGTTATTATGCTGCATGGTGGGGGTTGTCTGACTGCTTCAACTGTAACTAAACTTTTGAAAAGCTTCTGAGATGTCATAGTGATGTGTCAGAACTTTTGATCGGTGGGGGTCCAAGTACTGAGACCCCCACTGATTGTTAAAATGAAGCAACAGAAGTGCTCGGGTGAGAGCTTTGCAGCTTAGTTTCTGATCGGCTTTCCTCGGAGTGGTGTACGGGCTCATAGACCTTCTATTGAACCTGTACACCTCTCCGAGAAAAGCCGATCAGGAATGAAGCGGCACAGCTCTCAGCCGAGCACTTCTGCCGCTTTGTTTTAGAGATCATTGGGGGTCTCAGTGCTCGGACCCCCACCGATCATAACTTCTGACATGTCACTATGACATCTCAGAAGTATTTTAAAAGTTTAGTTACACTTTGGAGGAAAGGTGTTATAATTTTTATTTGGAGTCCCTAGATTAGTTTTTTTTTTAGTGCACAGGACCTCCCAGCTGAAGCAGAATTATTAATATCTATTAATATTTCTGGCGCATCTCTAGGTCTTGTGAGCCACAACATAAATTACAGTTCATTGACATCTAGTTTCTATTGTGGCACAGGGGAGAAGACAGAAGACTGCTGTAGGTGAGTATAAGTTTTTTTTATTTATCATATTGCTAATTTTTGTTTTCTGTTTTGCAGGTTCCGCTGGACCATTTGGACTACGTCAAAGATTCGTTGGACTACTTCGATGATTTACGCTTTATTTTAAAAAAAAATCAAAGAAATTGAGGGTTGTGTGGGGGAGTTTTTACTTCAATAAAAAAAAATCTTATGCCTTATGTTTTTTTAATACTTTATTACCACCTTAGTAATGGCAGTTATCTGTTTGATGACGTCCATTACTAAGGCGGGGCTTAGGGTTAGTAAAAAGGCTAGCACTAACACCTATTATTACCACAGTACCCACCACCATCAGGGTTACCAGGTATGATCCAGTACTTGACCATCTGACCATCCAGGTCCTGTTCAAACTGAGTATTTTGCAGGCGGAAAAATCTGCCTCAAAATTCCCACAGGAATTTTGATGCAGATTTTTACCTGCCTGCACTCCCTTTGCTGCGATTTTTGCAGCGTTTTCCGAACTGGGTGTGTATGGGCGGGGATTGGGTGGGATGAGAAGTGTGGCTTAAAAGAAAAAAAAATTGCCACGATGTACTGTGCCTCGGTTGTTCCTCTTTGTGATACCTGAAAGTTGGGAGGTATGACTAAATGAAGGGCGAAAACGCGTTGTAAATCAGGGCTCACGTTTATTGGATTTTCCCGACTCACCCTCGATTTACCTCAACATGCCAGTTTCTGTGTTCTCTGAGAAAATAAGCCACTATCAAAGGTGTCTGGCAGCAGTTTATACTCCTCTCCTCATTGAAGACACATATGCACCCTCGGTCGAGTTTGGAGGAATAGCTGTCGGCAGCTATCCAAAATGTATGGGCGGCTTTATTCACAACTACTCAGTAGGTGTAAGAGAGGGTCCGGAACATAGGAACCTCCTGTATTAGCTCAGAATTCACTGATAGGGTGTTTGAAAAGAGTTTTTTAAACCAGACAACCCCATTAAGTTTTCATTGTGGGGAAAACACACAGCGCAGATAAGAACAAGTAAAAGGCTCCTTCATTACTTATTCATTTGCAAATTGGTTGTTTCCTGTATTAACAATTGTCTGATGAGACTTGATTCCATATCCGACACCTTTGTGTCTTATAGAGCTAAAAAGAACAATATCTATAATAATCTGTTGCTTCAGACTTTGTGATTCTGCTTCCTCCCTCCAACCACATTCACTTACAGTGAAGGAAATAAGTATTTGATCCCTTGCTGATTTTGTAAGTTTGCCCACTGTCAAAAACATGAACAGTCTAGAATTTTTAGGCTAGGTTAATTTTACCAGTGAGAGATAGATTATATTTAAAAAAAAAAAAACAGAAAATCACATTGTCAAAATTATATATATTTATTTGCATCAGCAAGGGATCAAATACTTATTTCCTTCACTGTACCTGTTGTTCTTCACACTAATCTCTTTCACATAAAGACAGACTCCACTTTTTTACGTATAACTTTGAAACTTTCAGCTGCATCATGTCTTCTACTCCAGACCCTTCTAATTATATAAGAACAGACATATGTCATTTTCATATGTCTTTGTGTTGCTGCACTGATCTCTATGAACCATGCAGGAAAGAGAGGATATGGCTGCCATCAAATGATGGTACTCGGTATACTACTGACTTTTGATAGCTTTCTGTATGATCAGGGTACAGACTAGCAATTAACTTTGTGTGTCTTTGTCCCACTGACATGCATAACCTGTCAGTGGATCAAATTTCCCAAAAGACCTGTAAGACATGTTCCTGAGATTCGCCCTGCTATGAGGTACCCCATATCAGTCTTGTTACTTAATTGAGATTACAAGTATTTACTAAAGTAGACATGTTAGGAAAGACGACAGTTCCTCTTTAAATGGAATAAAACTGTGAATAGCAAAATAAGAGAAGGATCTGGGTATTCTGGTTACAAGTAAGCTAAGCAGCACTCAATGTCAATCAGAAGCTGCAAAATAAAAAAGGAATTTAGGGTCTATAAAAAGAGAGGGATAAAAACCCATGATCCCAATGTAATATTGGCCCTTCTTAAATCCCTTATAAGACCACATCCTGAATATGGCATTCGGGTTTGGGCCACACATTGTAAAAAGTATGTAGGAGAGCTGGAAAGGGCTACAGTAGTAATGTAACAAAGTCAGAGGGAGAATAAACATTCACATTCAGTGACTTACAGGTGACGTCTTCTCTGATTGGATTCATTCACGATCTCTTTTCCTCTCCATCCGGCCCAGACCTCCACAATGACTTTTCTCTGCAGAGTTCACTGCTAAGATGTCTTTGGCTCCTTGATTTTCCAACACATCCCCACCTACGTATATACTAAGACAAAATCCTCATAGTGCTGCAAACTGTGCCCCTGTATATAATAGCACAATACAATGTGTGCCTCTGAATATACTGCCACATATTGTGCACCTAAATTTAATACTGTCACACACTGTTCCCCTGAATATACTGCTACACAGTGCCTCTAAATATAATAGCACTATACTGTGCCATTGCATATACTGCAACACAAATCTGTACCCAGAATATAATCATATGAAACACTGTTCCCCCTGAAAATATAGCGCCACACACTGTTCATCTGAATATAATAGTGCTACACCACTTGCTCCCTGAAAATAAAGCGCCACAAACTGTGCATCTGTATCCAATAGTTCTACACACATCTCCATGAATATAAAGTGCCACACACACAGCGCCCAATAAAAATATTGTCACGAGCTGTGCCCCCTGAAAATAGTGCCAAAGATGTGCTCCATGAAAATAAAGCACCACACACAGTGCCCTCTAAAAATAGTGCCCCACAATAGAGCCACCAATATGTACTGCCATAGTGACTCCGGTATATAGTGCCTCACACACAGTGCCCATATATATAGAGCCCTACACACAGTGCCCTCTGTGTATAGTGCCTCAGTCTGTGCCTTCTGACGATAAAGCACCACAGTGTCCCTAAAACAAATAAACATTATATACTCAACTGTCCCCTTTCCCATGCTGTTATCATTGACACAAGGGACATGGAAAAGTTGTCCTGGCCGTTCTGTCCTGGGTGTCAATATCTGGGGGGACATAATGGGGAGACCAGATTGATCTTTACTATGGTCCCTCTTTTCTATGTATACCACTAGATAAAAAAGTGGAGTTGTTTGTTGGATAATATTACAATTTTATAAAGAAAAGCTGTGTCAAACCCCAAACTATTGATAATAAAAAAGCTGTATTTGTATTTTTATTGGGGGACGAGTTTTGAGCTTGGTTTCAAGTAGTGGTTATAGAGGTTTTTTTCCCCAAAGTCATTCATTTCCTATAGTCACTTTAGTGAAACCGATAGGAAAATGAATGGAGAGGACTTCTATCTAGTGATTCAGGTAGGAGTACCATTTAGGGGCAAGCAAACTCAATATTACGGTATGTTACGGCTAGTTTTTTTTAGGTATTTTCAAGGGATTGGATGTTGGGGATCCACCCAACTCACTCACCTTCTCTAATGGAACAAAATACCAAGACTATATCCCATTTGTGCCAAGATCATGGCCACTGGTGTCTTTGCTGTACAGTAAGCATCATCGCTCCATCTAGCATAGCATTTGACAAAACACAATGTTGCCATTGTGAATGTGAAATTAATAGTTGTGGCATAACTTTTTTTATTACTTTCTTAAATACAATCTACAATTTATGCAATTTTAGGAAGAACATATTTGATGTCCTGATTTAGCAGCCTAATTTGGGGTCTTCTTTGTATGCAGTTTGCAAATTCAGAAGTCCTTTGAAAGTCAATGGATTTCTACTATGTAGTGATTTGCTAATAGACACACACAGAAGACACGTGCTTACATCCTACCTCACCCCACCCCCGCCATATATTTTAAGAATATCTCTGACTGTGTTACATTTCACGTACTGAGCTGACTAAAAGTGAAACAAGGACTACCGCTTAATATGTCCATTATCATTGACATGGTGAGTAAAGAACGCTTCTACTTTTTGTTACATAATAGTAACATTTTGTGAATTTATCAAAGGAATCCAATAAATGGAACAAATTATATTATTAGTTATTAAATATAATAAAGTGACTAATGGAATTCAATGAATTTGACAAAATCATTCCTTTTTTTTAATTCTGTGAATTAAAAGGATTCTGTGATTTTAATTTGAAATTCGGTGAATTCTTCAATAGAATAAAAAAAATATTGAAAATGCCTAAATGTATATCGTTTGAGAAGTATTCTATTATTATATATATCAGGCTGTGTGATACTATGTGTCTGAAATGTCGCAATATCAGAGATGTTGCAATGTGGTTTTCTTATACGATTAGTTCTATAGTTTTCTAACTTTTTTGATTTCCTTGTAAAATCTTAATTGTTTATCATGACTTGAAATTCAAAGGATTTACTATATTGTTTTCTAAAAATGTTCAAAATTTTATTTTTTGTACATTTTCAACCATATTAATACAGTAGCACACAGCACAGTATAGTGTACCAGGACAGGTCTACAGCCAAGGATCATGAAGACCCAATGAATATTATAAATATATTATTTGTGTGTTTTCTGTGTTAAACAATTTTGGAAAATACTTTATAGGAACTATTAGGGTACAATAGGAGCCCTTAAGAGACTTTAAAGTGCTTGTCCACTCAGAAGAACTCCTGTCAATATGACCTATTAGGGTATATAGATGACATAAACGGGAGGACCCACTCAGGATTACCCCTCTTGTACCCAGAATAGAGACCTAATTCAAAAAGGATTGATTCCTGGACAATAACCTTTGCAATAAGGAATATGTTTTTAAAAGATTTTGAAAACCAGGCAATTGAAAGTGAAATATTTTTGGTGTAGTTTAACCACATATATATTTAATGTTTCAAGTGTTAAGGAAAGGTCTATTAGGATATAATGAATTTACGTAAATGTCCATAATGAATGTGATCTTTTCTCGTGTTGGTAGAACCAGACCAGGGTTTGACTGGACTACCTTGAGCCCACTGGAGATGTCTCTCTAGGTCTACCATCCAGTGCATGTCTTTTATAAACTGTACTAGACCTCATGGGCACCGTTATATTTGGGGTCCATTATCATATTAGGGGCAGGACTAACTAAAGGATTCTCCTGTTCTCTGGTGGGTCAGTCCAACTGTGAACTAGAATGTGTAGCGTGGTGACAACCTCATTATTTTCATAGAAAGGGTTTATTTTTCAGTATTAAAGATGGCTGCTAATATAAAATCCTTAAAGGGTCTGTTCACATTTGAACACCATTTTGCAGTTTATACATAAACATAATGTACATAAAAAGTAACTGTGTAAATACCTGACATTACTTGTACCGATCCTGTGTTACAGGCTGCATTATACTCCAGAGCTGTATTCAGAGATCTGCTGTTTTTTTTTTTTTATTATTGGAAACAGTCAACAAACTTGTCCTAGGACACTTCTAACAGCTTCTCTCAGCTCCTATAATGCAGGGGGACAGTTAGTTTTTTTTTTTCTACATCATATTATTGCACAGTGCCTGGTGTAAAGATTACATCTCTGTGAAGACACTGAGCAAGTATATATTGCTGGTAGATATGAGCTCGGAAGCTTATGAAATCATGAATGCAACTCTGGATTTTTCTGTAGGCTGTAATGCAGGACTAGTTAAGTAATATAATGTATATGTAATATAAGTAATATAATGTATATACAAAGTTACCCAACTTGCATATTGGAACTTGGGGTCCAAAACCATGTTCTTTAAGGCAAGGGTCTTGCTAGAATTTTAATACATCTGAAACCCTCTTTGACATAATCCATACAACTTTAGAGAAAAGTCAGGAACTGAATATCTGTGTGTAAATTAGAAATAAAAGCACCGAAATATGTATAGAGCATGTGATAATCATCTGCAGGGCACCATCACAATGCAGATAGGAGAAGGCATTACTAGTCATGTCCATAAACATTCATTAACAGTAATAACTATTCTGATTATAGTTCTTCACTTTCTTAGTCACCTCCACCTGGCATAGACTGTCATTGTAGCTCCTTCCAGGTATGACTTGCTCTTTAGAATTTGCCCCATGGGTTCCAGTGCGTCTCCACCCCCATATTTTAAACTCGCTTCCCCACCTTTCCAGCAGATTTTCCATCCCAGGAGTGTACACAGAAATCATAGACCCCAATAGCAAAACTCAGAAGATCCCCACTCCCCACTGTGAGGTCCTCCTACTAAATTTAAAGAGGCTCTGTTACCAGTTTAGAACTTTCCTATCTCCTACCTAATCTAATAAGTGCTTTAATGTAGATAACGACTGTGTTTTTTTGGGGTTTTGTTTTAAAAAACGTTTATTTTTGACCAAGTTATGAACATTTTGAGATTTATGCAAATTTGTTCTTAATGCCCAACTGGGGTTTTTTTACTTTTTACCAAGTGGGCATTGTAAAGAAAAGTGTATGATGCTGACCAATCTGAGTCATACACTTATCTTCATTCCTACCCAGCTTGATCCACAGCACAGAGTGATCTCGTGAGATCACGCTGTGACATCACTTCATCCCGCGATTCCTTCACCGGAGTGATGGAAGAGTGAACAGAAATCACCTCCAGCCGTGCCAGGATGTTTATCCGAATCTGCAGCGGCTGGAGGCGATGTCTGTTCAGTCTTCCATCGCTCCGGTGAAGGACTCGCGGGATGAAGTGACGTCACAACGTGATCTCACGAGATCACGCTGTGCTGTGGATCAAGCTGGGCTGGAATGAGGAGAAGTGTATGATGCTGATTTGGTCAGCGTCATATACTTTTCTTTACAGTGCTCACTTGGTGAAAAGTAAAAAAAAAAAAAACGCCCAGTTGGGCATTAAGAACAAATTTGCATAAATCTTAAAATGTTCATAACTTGGTAAAAAAAAAACGTTTAAAAAAAAAAAGTAGTTATCTACATTAAAGTGACTATTAGATTAGGTAGGAGATAGAGAAGTTATAAACTGGTGACAGGGCCTTTTTAATGTCCATTATATTTTCACTATAATCTTTATAGGGGTCGGACCTGCATTTTTGCTCCCCTGCCCATAGTCATAGAGATAAATTATAAAACTCTGTCTGCCTGCAGCCGCCACTAGGGGGAGAAAACTCCATATGATTAAGACAGATAATAATCACGTAAATAACTAGTAGAAAAACAAAAACATTGGAGATCAAAGGTATTCATGCCATTACGTGAGATCAGGTTTGTCATAGTGCCATTCTATTATATGATATAACTCGTTTAATCCATGTGTTATTTTCTGATTAGTATCTCTTTTATTCCTCTTAGAGTAACATCGACTATGAAAACATGACATTTTCATACTCAGCCTTTTCAGACAGTGGAGAATATGAAATATGTTTCAATGAGGAGAACAAAATTTTTGACCAAATTTTTTTGCCAACTTTCTATAGCATTTTATTTGCTGCTGGAATACTGGGCAATGGGCTGGTCATGTTGGTGATGCTGACCAATAAGCAGAAGATGCAGAGCACGGATGTGTTCATTTTTCACTTGGCACTGGCGGATATGCTGCTGGTCTTGACTTTACCATTTTGGGCAACACAAGCAACTGTGAGCTGGATATTTGGAGAGGCCCTATGCAAAATAGTTGCATCCCTTTTCAAGGTCAACTTCTACGCCGGAACTTTCCTCCTCGCCTGTATCAGCTTTGACCGGTATCTCTCTATAGTATATGCTGTTCAGATCTACAGGAAACACAGAACGAACCGTGTCCACTGGAATTGCTTTGCCGTGTGGTCTCTGTGTATTATTCTGTGTATCCCCGATGCTCTGTATTATTCTGTCTCATTTGAGTCTCGCGTCAACATGTCTCTTTGTGAACCACTCTTCCCCGAGAAACAATCGAGGACCTTGAAAGTGATGATGACGTTACTGTTTCAGATCGGTGTCTTCTTGCTTCCTCTCATTGGGATGCTGTTCTGCTACTCACACATTATAATAACTCTGCTGAAATCTCAAGGGTTTAAGAAGCAGAAGGCAATGAGGCTTATCATAGCAGTTGTGGTGGCTTTCTTCTTGTGTTGGACTCCATATAATATTGTAGCTTTCATAGATATGTTGACCTTGCTGGACGTAGTTAAGTATGATTGCATCGTAACAAGAAACATTGATTTTGCATTATCAGTCACATCCTGTATATGTTACTTGCATTGCTGCCTGAACCCGATTCTCTATGCTTTCATTGGGGCAAAATTTAAGAGTAACTTGTTCGACCTGATCGGTAAAACAAGACTATGTCCACAGTTTGTGGCCAAGCAAGTCAAGAGGAGGCAAACTTCATCAAGATCTTTCACTTGGTCTTCATCCGGAGATACAACCGTGTCTGGGATTTACTAAGGATTGGATTTGTGATGGACTACATACTCAATTTTCAAGCAGATCACAAAAACTAGTTAAAAAACAGCAACAACAAAAAAATAAACCAGATCAAAGTCTATTCCTCCAACTTTACAGGACTCAATGTCAACACAGCTCCACCGCTTAGACTGTCTTGGTCAGTGAAATCATTATCTAAGAACTTTGGGGATGGGCCGAAGATGATTGATGAGTTGGCCCCATCCCCACCTTAGTATTCAGCACTGAGCCAGAGGTGAATAAAGATGCAGATGAAACCTAGGCTAAGGAAGGTAGACATCATCCGAATTCGGACCTGACTGTATGAAATAATTAGTCTTATATGAATAGACTGTCTCATCGGTAGTAACTCTTGGAAGGTACCGGTCTGGTGGAGATCCAATTGGTAGGAAGACTCCCTGGTAAAGAGTATTCAAACTAGCTCTCCAGAAGGAAGCAAACTAACTCTCTAATGCCACCTACAGTAGACTATCCTGTAAGTCAATGTCCAACCCTTTAGAAAGCCTTGAAACATGTCTGGGGTTGATCGCTAAACCAGAGACACCCATCTATAGACAGTACTGTTTCGGACTCGTTGCTCATCGTCAGTACAGAGTAGGGTTCTGGTTGGTTGAGAGAACATAGATTAAATGTAGCAGTGATGTACATAGAACATAGGGGACCACATAGCAAAAAGAGAAAAATAAGCCCCTCCTTATGGTGCTGGGTTTTGCCAGCCAAGGAGAATAAGGCCTGGAGTTTGTTCCCCCTCTACCCTCTTTCTTTGACCCTGCGTTCAATCCTCCACCCTCTTGTTTTATAACAAAGCAGTTCCTCTGGAGAGGAGAGTCCTGCCCAGGTTCTCGCCACCTAGGAGCAAAGGGAATGGGACCAGGACTGGGCACGCACTCTCCTAAGGCCCCATAGAACCACATGGTCTGCCTTTTTCGTATATATGTGTTTGCAATGCAGTATTTCACATGTCCAAAGGCAATCTAAGTCGATTTTGAAAGTACAATATTTGTATTTTTATTAGCAGAATTTTTGAAGTATTTTTAAGCCAGTAAAACTTATATCACAAGGAAGAATATATATTTTTTTAATGTTTAGTTTGTTTACAGATTATGCTGTATTGGTCACATTTGTATCATCTTAAGTGATCCTATAGAGCTTATTTTATTTACGTTGTATGGGTAACATTTTTATCATCATAGGCTATCCTACATAGTTTTTATTGTTTTTCTGGCATAAGCCACATTAGACAGCTTTCCATCTCATATGACAAGACTAAATACAGTGAAGGAAATAAGTATTTGATCCCTTGCTGATTTTGTAAGTTTGCCCACTGTCAAAGACATGAACAGTCTAGAATTTTTAGGCTAGGTTAATTTTACCAGTTAGAGATAGATTATATAAAAAAAAAACAGAAAATCACATTGTCAAAATTATATATATTTATTTGCATTGTGCACAGAGAAATAAGTATTTGATCCTTTTTAAAACAAGACTTAATACTTGGTGGCAAAACCCTTGTTGGCAAGCACAGCAGTCAGATGTTTTTTGTAGTTGATGATGAGGTTTGCACACATGTTAGATGGAATTTTGGCCCACTCCTCTTTGCAGATCATCTGTAAATCATTAAGATTTCGAGGCTGTCACTTGGCAACTCGGATCTTCAGCTCCCTCCATAAGTTTTCGATGGGATTAAGGTCTTGAGACTGGCTAGGCCACTCCATGACCTTAATGTGCTTCTTTTTGAGCCACTCCTTTGTTGCCTTGGCTGTATGTTTCAGGTCATTGTCGTGCTGGAAGACCCAGCCACGAGCGATTTTTAATGTCCTGGTGGAGGGAAGGAGGTTGTCACTCAGGATTTGACGGTACATGGCTCCATCCATTCTCCCATTGATGCGGTGAAGTAGTCCTGTGCCCTTAGCAGAGAAATACCCCCAAAACATAATGTTTCCACCTCCATGCTTGACAGTGGGGACGGTGTTCTTTGGGTCATAGGCAGCTTTTCTCTTCCTCCAAACACGGCGAGTTGAGTTAATGCCAAAGAGCTCAATTTTAGTCTCATCTGACCACAGCGCCTTCTCCCAATCACTCTCAGAATCATCCAGATGTTCATTTGCAAACTTCTGACGGGTCTGTACATGTGCTTTCTTGAGCAGGGGGACCTTGCGGGCACTGCAGGATTTTAATCCATTACGGCGTAATGTGTTACCAATGGTTTTCTTGGGGACTGTGGTCCCAGCTGCCTTGAGATCATTAACAAGTTCCCCCCGTGTAGTTTTTGGCTGAGCTCTCTCCTTCCTCAGGATCAAGGATACCCCACGAGGTGAGATTTTGCATGGAACCCCAGATCGATGTCGTCATTTTGTATGTCTTCCATTTTCTTACTATTGCACCAACAGTTGTCTCCTTCTCACCCAGCGTCTTACTTATGGTTTAGTAGCCCATTCCAGCCTTGTGCAGGTCTATGATCTTGTCCCCGACACCCTTAGAAAGCTCTTTGGTCTTGCCCATGTTGTAGAGGTTAGAGTCAGACTGATTAATTGAGTCTGTGGACAGGAGTCTTTTATACAGGTGACCATGTAAGAGCTGTCTTTAATGCAGGCACCAAGTTGATTTGGAGCGTGTAACTGGTCTGGAGGAGGCTGAACTCTTAATGGTTGGTAGGGGATCAAATACTTATTTCTCTGTGCACAATGCAAATAAATATATATAATTTTGACTATGTGATTTTCTTTTTTTTTTTTTATATAATCTATCGCTCACTGGTAAAATTAACCTAGCCTAAAATTTCTAGACTGTTCATGTCTTTGACAGTGGGCAAATTTACAAAATCAGCAAGGGATCAAATACTTATTTCCTTCACTGTATGAGTGAATCGGTCCCGAAATACAATTTGGTCAGAATAAATCCGCCACGATTCACAAGTGCCCTGATTGTCTTGTCTTGCCAAGTTGGATACATTCCTAGAAGACATCAAAGAGTCAAACAGGGCAATCGGGGCACTTGCGTTTCCACCCCTAAAATAAAAACATACCATACTCACCGCCCATGGTCTTCCATACTGCCGCCTGTGATTGGCTGCAGCTGTCACATGGAACAAAACTGCATTATCTCACCTGCCGACCTCTTGAGATAAATATATATTTTACACATTGTTTTGGAGTATATACTTATATGTTTTCATTTCATTTGTGGGAATTTTTATTAATGGTGAAATGCATAAAAGAGCAATTTGCTTAATTTTTTTTTACCCTGTTTACCATTCACCGTATATGACACAATCACTTTATGTTACGGTTGTAATGGTTATGGAGATATTAAATATATGTATGTTTTTTACTGTTGAGAGACTATTTTTAATAAAAAACAATTTCGTAAAAATTTGTTTAAACTGTATTTCTTTTTAACATTTTCTTTAGATCCATTCGGAGACTTTTTAACAATTCTGTAATGCAAAATTGTTATTTGAATGTGTTCTATAAACTGAAATCAATGACGCCACATTATTTGTTGATCTTTGTTACATAAATAAAAGGGTCACTAGGATATGCCAACACTTTCTAATTAATGGGGGTCCAACTTTCCACTGATCCCGAGAATCGAAATTTTTCTCTGCATAGCGGTGATCCCGCCCACCCTTCATTCTCAGAATAAGCGGGGGTCCCAGCAGTCGGACCCTCACCAATCAGAAAGTGACCCCAAAGGGGTTTTCCCACATTTGACTTCATCACCTATCCACAGGATAGGTGATTGATGTCTGATTGCTGG
The DNA here is from genome assembly GCF_050947455.1 of Rhinoderma darwinii. Lineage (NCBI taxonomy): Eukaryota > Metazoa > Chordata > Amphibia > Anura > Rhinodermatidae > Rhinoderma > Rhinoderma darwinii. The sequence continues at coordinate 90,898,131 of NC_134696.1, forward strand.
GAGACATACCCCCATTGATCATTAGAATGGAGCCCTGAGCCCCCTGTCCCTCCTCACTGCACGATCGCAGTGAGGAGGAGTTTGAACAGAGCCACAGTCAGCCCTGACGCTCCATTTAATGTCTATATGGCTGACGGAAAAAGCGGAGTGCTGTACTCAGCTCTCTCCATAAGCCTCAGACTTGGAACGGAGCGCTACCGCGTATGCTCAACCGTCACTCCAATCAAAATTCTCCTCACTGCGATCTTGCTACGAGGAGGAGCGGCGGCTCGGCAACGCCGTTCTTATGATCAATTAAGATCCTAGAGGTGCGGCGATCAGACATTCATTACCTTATGACCCTGTGGATAGGTTATATATGTCAACTGTGGGAAACCCATTTTAACAGCATATATACAGAATATTTCAAATTTTTCTTTATTATTTATACATATCCTTAGCGACTGTTGTTATGGAATAATGAGGAAGGGTGTGGAAAGCGAGCACAGGCGGTCTCCATCAGTTTCTTAAGCAATAACTGAAGGCTAAAGACGTATATGTGTCATTCAAGCAACTATACCGGAGTGGAATGGATGCCATTAAGTTATTGCAAAAACATCTTTTTGGAGCTTAGGCCCCCATACGTCCGTAAAGGAAGGAACGTATTTCGGCCGCAAGTCCCGGACCGAACACAGTGCAGGGAGCCGGGCTCCTAGCATCATAGTAATGTACGACGCTAGGAGTCCCTGCCTCGCAGCCGGACAACTGTCCCGTACTGTAATCATGTTTTCAGTACGGGACAGTAGTTCCACAGAGAGGCAGGGACTCCTAGCGTCGTACATAACTATGATGCTCCCTGCACTGTGTTCGGTTCGGCGGCCGAAATACATTCCGTCCTTTACGGACCGAACATGCTCGTGTGAATCCAGCCTTAGGATTTGTCGTTTCTTGTTACACCGCTGTTTTTTCTTCAATTACTTTTAAACTGTACAGGTCTATTATCGTCGCATGCTCACACTCTACACTAAAAATAAAACTACTTGGACCATGGAAAAAATAAGATATATTTACAGTGTGATGGCACCAGCCAAACTGGCACAGCTTGCCACTACGGCCACATGCCAGCACTCCAATAAGACAATCATTAACGTGTTTATTTCATACTTAGGGTATGTTCACACTGCTTTTTTTCTGACATTTTTTGGGCCATAAACGGCTGAAAAAGGGCCGAAGAATTGGAAGCAGATGGGCCGTATTTTTATGCGTAAAAAAGCGGTCATGAAAAAGAAGTGCATGTCACTTCTTGAGCCGTTTTTCATTGCCTCTATTGAAAAACAGTTCCAAAAACGGCCGTAAAATACGCCGCGAAAAAAGCGAGTTGCTAAAAAAAAAATGGATGAAAATTGGGAGCTGTTTTCAAGGGAAAACAGCTCCTTACTTTCAGACGTTTTTTAGTAAGCGTGTGAAAATACCCTCACATTGCACACAAAAATCCCATTTTAGCCAGGTGGATCGATGATCTAATATGTATGGGGTAAATGGGTAAAAAAATGATCAAGCGTGTTTAATTTCATGTACTGTTGCCTTGCAGCGCTGGGTTCTTGAGGTATGTTCGCACAGGTCGGATATGCTGCGTAAAAGTATGCACTGTATCCGATCTAGAACCTTAAAGGAATTCTGGCCAAATAACCGCATCAAATTCTGGTGAAGATTTTTGTCTGGAATCGCCACTGCGGAAAAAAAAGCAAATACTTACCTTCACTGGCGTTGCTATAGCGACGCGTCACTCTGGTCTCTGGGCAGCCTGGCCTCCTGTGATGATGCAGCAACCCTTGTGACCGATACAGCCTGTGATTGGCTGTGCAGCAGTCACATGGGATGGAATGTCATCCCTGGAGATTGAGGTGGCATGGAGAACAGCCGGGGGAGCAAGAAGCCGTTGCTATGACAATGCCAGGGGGTAAGTATAGAGTTTTATAATAAATTTAAAAAATATTTTTTTCAGATTTGCGATTTTTGCAGCGGAATCGCATGGTCTCAGGGTACAACATTGTCTCTTTACAATAGTGACTTCCAATCAAATGGATATTGTTAAGAAAACATCACTGTATATTCTATTATTCTATGTACATATGGCACCAAAATAGAAGTAAGTATCCTAGATACGGAGACGAGCACAACCCTGTAAAGTAAAACAAAAACTTCCTACTAAACTTTTATTTTACTTCTCTGTTAATTACGTGGTTCCTTTTTTAAGTCCTGTGAACTACCAGTCAGCTGACCTGGTGCTCGTAGACCAGATCTCATAGCGTCATATATCACGCACTCATCTATGTGCTAATTCAAGTAGTCAGAGAAGCATATGTTTAAAGGGGTTGTCCAGGATTATAAAAAAGAAGACTCTGCTTTTTATTCCAGAAACAGCGCCACTCTTCTCTATGGGCTGTGTCTGGTATTGCAGCTCAGCATTACTCACTTGAATGGGAATGAGCTGCAATACCAGACACAGCCATATACAAAAGTGGTGCTGATTCTTTAAAAAACAAACAAAACAAAAGGACTCCTTTAAAACCCCTTTTCTAAAAAGGAAACCGCTAGCAATCAGTCGATCACTGTTGATCTAGCAGCTGGAACCCAAAGCAGTCAGCTCATATATCCTGGGGAAACGGCGGGCAGCAGCACATTTCTCCTGCAGTGATCAGTGAAATTCACAAGAAAATCCTGTTCTTGTATTTGCTGCGGCCGGTTGGACGGAATCCGGCGGGGGACTGGGAATTCTGTTTTCCACAGGGAAGTCCGCACCAAAATTTTCACGATTTGGTACAGATTTGCCGCTGCAGACCTCCCTGCGGCTTCTTTCGGATTTGCTGTGGAAAATCTCCACATAAAAACCGGTACGTGTGAACGTATTCTTATAGCATTTAGCGCTCAATTTCATGATACGTAGCTTCAAATTATTACTTACTATTGTTTCATAGCTATTATTATATTATTATTTTATTAGGCCCTGTTCACACAGAGTTTTTTCCAGGCAAAAAAATCTGCCGATTTTGACCTGCCTGCATGCCGCTTGCCGCGTTTTTCGCTGTGTTATTTGGCCGCAGCTATTGAGCGCCACGGGCAAAAAACACAGCAAAAAATTCTTTCTCTGCCTCCCATTGATGTCAATGGGAGGTTAGAGACGGAAACGCCCGAAGAAGGGTCATGTCGTTTCTTTTTCCCGCGAGTATTTTTTTCTGCTCAGGGGAATAAAACGCCTCTGCCTCGAATTGAAATCAATGGGAGGCGATTTTGGAAGTTTGTGCCGCGGTTTCCATGGCAACAACCGCGGCAAAAATCTCAGCATGAACAGGGTCTTTACTGTTTACTAGTTTTTATGTTGTTGTAGGCAAAAACAATAAAATGTTGCCAATGGAAAATATTTAAAAAGTTGAAGTAACTTGAAGAGGAAGAATGACAGCTCAGTAGCAGTTTTCTTGCGTAGCCAACATCATAATAATAGTAACTTCTTCAAAACAGAACGAACACACAAAACTAACAATATTTTCTTTGGTTTCTGTTGGATTTGTTTGAAATTTTGTTCAAAAGTGTCAAAAAAACAGAAAAAAATATTTTATGGAATACTAAGATGAATGTCATTAATCATGTGAACGGAAATATAGTCTATTACCCCTATGCATTTCTATAGACATTTATTCTGTGTGTAATATATAATGTATATAATGGACACTAAATCTAAAAATAAAGAAAATAAACAAAAATATTGCCAACACTTACCATATTTTTTTTCCTTCCGTTTGGTTCCATATCACAATCCAAATAACTAAAGAAAGTATTATGTATGAGTATCAGGGGGTATCTATTTTGTCTCTTCTTCTTAGGCACCTCAGATCAGGTCAAGTTCTGGCTTGTAGGCAGCTTGCTGCTACAGCAACCTACCTCCTGTGCCAAATCTGCAATGGGAGACCAGACAAACTGTCCTGTCCCTTTTACCCCATCCACGTTGGGCATCATAAAATAATTGAGATGGACCCTATTATCTCCACCAGATAACAACTGGTTTCCATTTGTTTTAGGAGCTTACAAAAAGTCATGCAGTATCCATTCTCTGGCGATCCAGTTGTGTATTGTTAAGTCCTTCCTGATCAATCTGATCAAACAAGAGAGTCTATGATGGTGCTATAGACAATGGTGTAAAAATGGAACAAGAGCCCCCATACAAATGCTCCCTTGGCAGGCAGTACAAGCATTTTCCCCCAGTGTGTGCCTGTCCAGTAACCCTCTTGTACAAATGATTGTACACTCTCCACATCTGCAACTTTACAAAACAGAAAAGGGGACCTTTAACCAAAATATCTCTTCAAATTTATTATAAAAACTTGAAGCAACTCCCAGGCCTCATAGAAGTAACTACTTAAACCCTGATTCCTGGGAAAGCTCAAAGGCTCTGCTTTGAAAAATCACTACTTGTTGGAAGGATCCCTCGATAATAAGCCGATCATAAAGCGTCCCCTACCTGGGATCCCTAGTGATCAAATATAATCTGGGGGGTACCTGGCAGTAAGTGCTCAATTTCCCTGCAGCACCACCAGAGGAGAAACTAAGAATTACACATTGTCCATTCATATCAATAGGTTGTCTGTTTAATGCAGGACAGGACAGGTCCTTCAGAGTGAGAGACGCTCCTTATAGCCGTTCTCCAGTCTGGCCAAGAGATAGGGACCCTGAACAGAGGACCCTCCTCTATTAACTAAGAATTCCTTAATAGGCTATATGAAAATGGGCCCTCCAAATTAGCAAACCCTTTAAGAGCACACTTGTATTGGTTTTGCATTGGGGTCCAGGAGTTAAATAGGGACACCTCTGTTACTATGCTACACCTGGCTCCTCAATTATATTACCCTTAGTAAATAGACCAACTTGAATCTGTATTCATTATCATGACAATACTAAAAATTCATTGCTGATGCTACCAGATCTAGAAGAGCAGTCCTGCAGATTCTCGACACTAAAACTGGTGACTAAAGATACAAGAGACGCTGTCGGGTGAATGTGGTTAAGGTGTGAGCAGATAACACAGGAAATATTATTGATAATTCATGAAACATAGCGTGATCGTTCACCGGTGGGCACATTTTCACAATGACACCTGTGTCTCAAACTATGATATTTGTCAGCACAACGAGGAAAAGTTTGAGAGTTTCCTATATGGTCACAATGCCGCAATGAGAAATTTACAGAGAAGGGAGGAGGCCCTATAGCTAAAGTCGTTATAGGACGCCATTGTATGGTACCCATTTACACCACCACTCCCCCATAAACAGGACGACATGGTTCTTTTCCCACCAGCAACTAAAAACACTCCTTCCTTTACTCGTATATTAGGGCTTATGCACACGACCGTAGTGGTGTGCATGGCCCGTGATTTGCGGCTCGGACAGCCGCGGAGTGTCACCCGCGGGCCGCCCGCAAATCACGGGCCATGCACATGGCCGTGTACAGTCATTTCAATGAGTCTGGAGCTCAAAATGTGCCCGTAATAAGACATGTCCTATCTTTTTGCAGTCCAGGCTCTCGGGCAATGCACGGAACATGGAAACCACGGTCGTGTGCATGGACCCATATAAATGAATCCTACCGCAATTCACCTGCAGATTTGCGGGTGAATTGTGGCCGCAAAAACCTATTTGTGTGCATGAGATCTTAGCTGTCCAAGCCGCAAATCACGGTCCATGCACACCACTACGGTTGTGTGCATGAGCCCTTACCTGTGTGATATAGAATTGGCAGGATGATCATCAATCGTATCTTTCACTTTTTCTTCATCCCTACTTTATTAGCCCCAGCAGCTTTGGCACCACCATTATAATGTGTTCATCCCAGCCCTGGTCACCAAATTAGTATACGTCTAAATATTGCAATTCTGGTATCCAGGATAGAGATGGTGTATCTAATCCTATCATGTGTTCTAAATGTTGTGTTATAGCTATGCTGTCTTCAATATATATATATTTTTTGGGGATTAGGGCAAAACTTATGCCTTGGGCAGTGGCGTAGCTAGGTACTCAAGCACCCGGGGCAAAGATTCAGTTTGGCGCCCCCCCCCCACAACCTCTTTGCCGACATCTCCTTCCCCCTCGCCATGTTTGTTTTCCCTACCAATCAATGAGGTGTCATTTTTTTCTAATTTTTTTTAATGTAACTTGAGTGTAAGGCCATTTGTACATTTTACAAGCAATATAGTTCTATATACAGCACCAGAACAAAGCTCATTACATATATACAACACCTGAACAAAGCCAATTACATATATACAGCACCAGAACAAAGCTCAGTACATATATACAACACCAGAACAAAGCTCAGTACATATATACAGCTCCAGAACCAACCTCAGTACATTTATACAGTGCCAGAACTAAGCTCAGTACATACACTACCGTTCAAAAGTTTAGGGTCACTTAGAAATTTCCTTATTTTTGAAATAAAAGCACAGTTTTTTTCAATGAAGATAACATTAAATTAATTAGAAATACACTCTATACATTGTTAATGTGCTAAATGACTATTCTAGCTGCAAACGTCTGGTTTTTAATGCAATATCTACATAGGTGTATAGAGGCCCATTTCCAGCAACCATCACTCCAGTGTTCTAATGGTACATTGTGTTTTCTAACTGTGTTAGAAGGCTAATGGATGATTAGAAAACACTTGAAAACCCTTGTGCAATTATGTTAGCACCGCTGTAAACAGTTTTGCTGTTTAGAGGAGCTATAAAACTGACCTTCCTTTGCTAGTTGAGAATCTGGAGCATTACATTTGTGGGTTCGATTAAACTCTCCAAAATGGCTAGAAAAAGAGAGCTTTCATGTGAAACTCGACAGTCTATTCTTGTGTAATGGCAGGAAGGAGGTGAAGGGAAAGTGAGCCCTAATCTACCCACCGCCCTGTCCCTGCCTACTTGCAACGACCCGCCCTAGGCGACGAGGTACAACTGGGCGGCGGTCCCTACGCTGGCTAAGTGCACAGGAAGACAAACAGGGAACACGCAAGGGAAGGGGCAGTAGCCACGGAACGCCACGAGGAAACGGGGCGGCGAACGAACAGTCAGGACCAGGACGAAGTGAGTACACCCGAGCAGGCACGGAGACAGGAGCAAGCCAGGGCAAGCAAGCAGGTCAAGCAGAACTGCAGCAAGGCAGAAGCACGGCAGAAGCAGGCTGGAGCAAGCAGCAGTGGGGCCAGGAATCCAAAAGAATTACAAGCACTGAGGGAGAGCACAGGGCAGGTAATAAAGGGCAGGGGGCGGAGCTAACTCCGAGAGACCAGGCCGCGATAGGCTCTCCCACTCCTGAGCCTGCCACCCTGGTTGGTAGGAGATGGTGTCAGTCGAGCAGGTCTGGCCTCAGGTGTGGATTGATTAATCCCAGGAGTATAGCTAGATGAAGTACCTGGCAGATCCCTAACAGTACTCCCCCTTTTATGAGGGGCCACCGGACCCTTACTAAGGGGACCCGGTTTAGTGGGGAAGAGGAGGTGGAACCTCCTGATCAATACCCCAGCGTGAACATCACGGGCAGGTACCCAAGTCCTCTCCTCCGGCCCGTATCCTCTCCAATGGACCAGGTACTGGAGGGAGCCCTGGACCATCCTACTGTCCATAATCTTGGCCACCTCGAATTCCACCCCCTCAGGGGTGAGAACGGGAACAGGAGGTATCCTCGAGGGGGACCAGGACGGGGAGCAGCGTTTAAGGAGGGAGGCATGGAAGACGTCATGTATGCGAAAGGATGGGGGGAGCTCCAGACGGAAGGATACAGGGTTGAGGACTTCAATGATCTTATAAGGTCCAATAAATCGGGGAGCAAACTTCCTGGACGGGACCTTAAGGCGCAAGTTCCTGGACGACAACCAGACCAAATCCCCGACGACAAACCGGGGGTTAGCAGAACGTCTACTATCCGCCTGAATCTTTTGTGCGCTCTGGGACGCCTCTAGGTTCTTCTGAACCTGGGCCCAGACAGTGCACAGTTCCCGATGAACCTCCTCTACCTCAGGATTATTGGAACAACCAGGGGAGACGGAGGAGAACCTTGGGTTAAACCCGAAATTACAGAAAAACGGGGAGACCCCTGAGGAGTTACTGACCCGGTTATTCAGGGAAAATTCAGCAAGGGGAAGGAATGAGACCCAATCGAATTGACAGTCAACGCCACGAGGAAACGGGGCGGCGAACGAACAGTCAGGACCAGGACGAAGTGAGTACACCCGAGCAGGCACGGAGACAGGAGCAAGCCAGGGCAAGCAAGCAGGTCAAGCAGAACTGCAGCAAGGCAGAAGCACGGCAGAAGCAGGCTGGAGCAAGCAGCAGTGGGGCCAGGAATCCAAAAGAATTACAAGCACTGAGGGAGAGCACAGGGCAGGTAATAAAGGGCAGGGGGCGGAGCTAACTCCGAGAGACCAGGCCGCGATAGGCTCTCCCACTCCTGAGCCTGCCACCCTGGTTGGTAGGAGATGGTGTCAGTCGAGCAGGTCTGGCCTCAGGTGTGGATTGATTAATCCCAGGAGTATAGCTAGATGAAGTACCTGGCAGATCCCTAACATCTTGTTCTTAGAAATGAAGGCTACTCCATGCCAGAAATTGCCAAGAAACTGAAGATTTCCTACAACGGTGTGTACTACTCCCTTCAGAGGACAGCACACACAGGCTCTAACCAGAGTAGAAAGAGAAATGGGAGGCCCCGCTGCACAACTGAGCAACAAGACAAGTACATTAGAGTCTCTAGTTTGAGAAATAGACGCCTCACAGGTCCTCAACTGGCAGCTTCATTAAATAGTACCCGCAAAACGCCAGTGTCAACGTCTACAGTGAAAAGGCGACTCCGGGATGCTGGCCTTCAGGGCAGAGTGGCAAAGAAAAAGCCATATCTGAGACTGGCTAATAAAAGGAAAAGATTAATATGGGCAAAAGCACACAGACATTGGACAGAGGAAGATTGGAAGATTGGAAAAAAGTGTTATGGACAGACGAATCAAAGTTTGAGGTGTTTGGATCACACAGAAGAACATGGCAGCTGGTATTCTATCTGTAATGGAGTGGCCAGCGCAGTCACCAGATCTCAACCCCATAGAGCTGTTGTGGGAGCAGCTTGACCGTATGGTACGCAAGAAGTGCCCATCAAGCTAATCCAACTTGTGGGAGGGGCTTCTGGAAGCATGGGGTGAAATTTCTCCTGATTACCTCAGCAAATTAACAGCTAGAATGCCAAAGGTCTGCAATGCTGTAATTGCTGCAAATGGAGCATTCTTTGACGAAAGCAAAGTTTGAAAGAGAGAATTATTATTTGAAATAAAAATCATTATTTCTAACCTTGTCAATGTCTTGACTATATTTTCTAGTCACTTTGCAACTCATTTGATAAATATAAGTGTGAGGTTTTCATGGAAAACACAAAATTGTCTGGGTGACGCCAAACTTTTGAACGGTAGTGTATATACAACACCAGAACCAAGCTCAATACATAAATACAACACCAGCACAAATACAGCACAATTTAGTGCAACCCCTGCAGTATAGGTTTGCATTAAATTGTATACAGCTCCCAGCATTGCCCAAACAATGATAAGGCCATGCTGGGAGTTGCTGTTTCACAAAAATATAAAAAATCATACCACCCATCATCTCGCTGCAGATCATACTGTGACTACAGTACTGATAAGAGGCAGAATAAACATTTGCAATAAGTGACTCACTGGTGAGGATCTCAGTTTCAAGTTGTTCTTTTTCTCTTTTTTTCTCCATCCGGTCACCCGGCCACAGCCCATTTCTGCAGTTTGCAACTCAGATGTCTTCAGCTTCTCAATGTTCAAACATTTCTGCCCTATAAACAAATATAAAAGTTATCATGGTGCCAGACACTTAAATATAACAGCACCATACACTGTACCTCTAATTATAATAGCACCATACACTGTCCCTGATTTTAATAGCACCATACACTCCACCTCTAATTATAATAGCACCAAACACTGTGTCACACACACACACACACACACACACATACACACACACACACACACACACACACACACACACAGTGCCCCCTGTAGATAGTGCCCCCATAGAGCCCTATGTAGATAGTGCCCTACATAGATCCCCCTGTAGATATTGACCCCATAGAGCCCCTGTAGATAGTGCCCCACATACAGCCCCTTGTAGAGTGTCCCACATATAGCCACCCCTGTAGATAGTGCCCACATATAGTCACCCTGTAGATAGTTCCCCACATGTATCCCCCCAAGTAGATAGTGCCCCACATATAGACCCCCTGTAGATAGTGCTTCACATATAGCCCACCCCTGTAGATAGTGCCCTACATATATCTCACCCTATAAATAGTGCAGCACATATAGCCCACCCCTGTATATAGTGCCTCACATATAGCTCCCCCTATAGTGCTCCACACACAGCCCACCCCTGTATATAGCCCCCCTGTAGATAGAGCCAACCTCTGTAAATATCTCCCCTGTAGATAGAGCCGACCTCTGTATATAGACCCCCTGAAGATAGTACCTGCCATCTGTAGATATAGCCCCCCCCCCTGTAGATAATGTCACTTTCATTTTTATTACGATTTAAAAAAAACACTTTACATACTCACCTTAATCCCGTTCCCTCGCCATCCGGTGTCAATGCAGAACTGCTCTCTTCTGACATCCTCGCGCCGCTTGCATTGTTGAAAGGCGCTGACTTACAAGGCAAGTCATTTTTCCTGGCCAATCAGCGCCTTTCATAGATCCAAGCGGCGCAAAGAGGTAATCTCATTGAAAGGTGCTAAATAGCTGGGCACGGAACGTACCCGGCCGTTCATCGCCTACAGTGCAAGAGGGTGTGGCGACGGCTGGTTTCAGTGCACCACCGTCCCCTCAGAGAGGCAGCAGGCCGCCGTCATGGACAGTTCACTCCTGGCGTCCCCCCCTGGGCATTTTACATGTATTGGAAAGTACAGATATTCCAATAATTACAGTAAAAAAAAAAATTTTGCACAAATGGAAATCCCCTAGTGGGACAAAAACATTTTTAAAATAAAAATAAAGAAACATTCCATAAATAAAAAAGAAATGCACACATATAAAAAAAATAAATACAATTAATATTAAATTATATATAATATATGAAATATTTATTTATAAAAATTTTTTTTTTAAAAACACACAAATTTTGTATTCCAGTAACCATAACAAACGAAGTCAATGTGTTACTGGTGTGAAGTAAACAGCCATTTTTTTTCATGAAATCCGCCATTATAAAAAAATATATAATGTATATGGTAAAGTAAACTTACCTTGAAATGATGCCTAATAATTCTAAAACACGTCCTGCAATAAACAAGACCTCAAGCAGATACATAAACCAAAAAAATAAAAAAATTATGACTGTTGAAAAGTGGGAAGAGAAAAACAAAATATTTTCCTGGCCTTTGAATATCCATCCTCAAATACCATTTTTGTTAATTTGTTTATGTAAATAGGTTCAAAATTCTGTTCTGATTAGGAAATTCTTATAGGCAGAAACGAAAAACATAACAAGATAACTATCTGCAGCCACCACTAGAGGGAGCTAACTGCATATATTGAACTCAATAATACAGTATGCAGAATGCTCCCTCTAGTGGTGGCTGCAGGTAGCTAGCATGGTATCTTTTAACTATGTTTATGCAGGGGATTTGGAGCTGTGTGGCAGAAAAACAAAGCTCAGTATGATATAAAAATATCTTGAGAAATTAAATAGCAGAGAATTTTGGACCTTGAATGACAGAGTTCTAAAAGATGGAGATTCACTTTAAGTCCTAAATTGGCCTCACCGTAAAGGGGTTAATGACCCCGTTCTGTGTACAGCCCATGAATAATGGTCAAACTGGGACTCAAAATGAAGGAAATGAATGGCTGGATGAGGCACCGTCCCAACAAATGTCTCCGAAGTCATCAGATTTGACAGAAGGAGAAGGTACTTGTCATCTTGTCCTGTAATCAACCACAAAACATGTTTATACCTGTAATAACAAGAGTTTATATTTTTGGATATATCCCTAAATGCAAATACAAAGCCATTGACAGTTCTACACCCTATGGGGTTTTCCACAATGCTTTCTTTTACCTGACTCGACAATTTTTCAGCTTATTATTCGATTTTTTGTTTCCTCTTAACTATTTGTTGCTATGTCTTGTGGTAATTCCTCCTTTTATGCTTTCTTTATATGTAGATACACAATTCATAATGCATTGTAGACGCTGGTAATAAGATGGAGGATAGGATACTGAGTCACAAAGAGAAGCGACTTTCAATAGTCTTGATTAAAAATATATAACACCGTTTTGTGTACACAGCTCCTATGCAGACCCACACTATATGGACACCAGTATAGGGATACCTACACAATACACCTACAGGTACTTTTATGACATTGCATTATAAATCCATAGACATTAATATGGAGTTGTCCCCACTTTGCACTAAAGCGTCTTCCACTGGGGTGTCGGTGGGATTTTTTTGCCCATTCATCCAGAAGAACATTTGCGATGTCAGACACTGATGTTGGACTAGAGGGCTTACAATCTGCATTCCTTATCCTAAGGCTGGCTTCACACATGGCGGATACGCTGCGTAAAAGCACGCAGCGTATCTGCCCTGTGCGCCGCAGGGAATTTCGGCCAAAAAACTGCACCAAACTGGTGCAGTTTTTCTACCCATATTGGCCGATGTAAAAAACTGCTGCATTAACTTACGGCTAGCAGGCCGGCAACCTGGGACGACGTTTCATCCTAGGAGACCACTGCAGCCTGTGATTGGCTGCAGCCACATGGGATGAAGTGTCATCCCAGGAGGCCGGCCCTCTGACGTCATCCAGTTCGGCCTTCTGGGATAATGTTTTATCCCATGTGACCGCCACTACAGCCTGTGATTGGCTGCAGCGGTCACATGGGATGAAATGTCATCCCAGGTGACCGGCCTGGAGGAAAAAACACAGACTTCTGGGTAACCCTAAAGGAGTTGGATGGGGTTGAGTTCAGGACTCTGTGCGGGCCAGTCAAGTTCTTCCAGACGAAGCTCAACCAACCAAAGACCAACCAACCAACCAAAGACCAACCAACCAACCAACCAAAGTCTTTATGGACCTTGTGCACTGGGGACAGTCATGCTGGAGCAGAAAAGGTTCAAACCCCAAACTGTTCCCACAAAGTTGGAAGCTACAATTGACCAAAATATCTTGGCAAGCTGTAGTATTAAGATTTCCCTTTACCACTAATTGGCCTAGGCCGACCCCTGAAAAACATATATTGAGTATTCAAAAAGCAAGTCTTGGATTTGTACATCATTAATTGGATTTTCTTCACATTACCTTTTATCTCCAAAAACATTTTCAAAAACATTACTTAGACAAGTGGCGGCAAATATGTCCAGACACTTTTTAAACACACAAGCCCAGTGGTCTAATGGATAAGGCATCAGCCTCTGGAGCTGGGGATTATGGGTTCAAGTTCCACCTGGGTTGAACAACTGTGACAGAAAGTAGGCTGCCACAAACTGCTTGCCATCCTGCTTGCCATCGCCTGAAAAATAAATAAATATATTTTCTTCTAACCCACTGCTTCTTCCGGGTACCCATGCATATGGGTACCTGGCTTGACTCCCCCTCTCGCGGCGCTCGAGGAGTATAGTGTATCGTGATGTCAGCCGGTCATCATCATCATCATCTAATGGCGGGCCAGCAGCTCACTACATAACACGCAGTGATAGGAACAAATCTCCACTCAAGTCACAGGCAGCATTCTTTCTTGAAAAGGAGAGGAACTAAATATGAAAACTGAAGAGGAACTGAAACTGAATATGAAAGGGGTTATCCAGTCCCTAAAAATTGATTGATATCCTCAGGATAGGCCATCAATAGCTGATGGTCTGGGTCCGACTCCCGGACCCTAATGTATCGGCAATTAACAGTATTACAGCCTTCTCCCGTTGAAGTGAATGGGAGAAGTTTGTAATACTGTGAATCGACGATACATTAGTTTCGACGATTAACAGTGAGCAACTAGAAATGAAAGGGAAGCAGCGGTGACCCCTTCAAAACAGCTGATCGTGGGGGTCCCGGGAGTCGAGTCGAACCCAAGCCCATCAGCTATTGATGGCCTATCCTGAGTATACGCCATCAATTTTTAGGGACTGCAAAACCCCTCTCATATTCAGTTTCAGTATGCCTCAATTTTTATATTCTAAACAGAATTAATTTATGTACGTTTTAGTGTGTCTCCTTCTAACTTATATGGCCCAAGAAAAAACATATTACAGGAGTTATGCACGACCAGACAACTGATGATCTATCCACAGGATAGGTCATCAGAATATGATCGGCGTGAGTCCGACACCCGGACACCGCATCGATCAGCTGCTCTGGCTGCCTCCGGCCACCGGATGTCCATGCCGGAAGCAGATGAAATAGCGGCCGAGCTGCAGTATTGTTCAAGTGAATAGGAGCAGAGCTGCAGTTCTGCAGCACGGCTGCTATGCGGTGTACGGAGCCATCTTCTTCTGGCTCTGTACAATGCATACTGTGCAATAAAATCCTGTGCCCGAAGGCAGCAGGAGCAGCTGATCGGTACGGGGTCCGGGTGTCGGATCCACACGATAATATCCTGTGTATAGGTCATCAGTTGTTCCTTTAAATGTTATCCCCTAACCACAGGATAGGTTATAACATGCTGAAAGGTGGGGGTCCAGCCGCTGGGACCCCCACTGATCACAAAGATCCATTCCTCCGGATGGAGTGCCGGTTGAACATGCGCCCTGCTGCTCCATTCATTCTCTATGGACTCGGCTGTCTCGAGGAGTACCATAGACAGTGAATGAAGCGGCAGTGTGCGTGGTGGACCGCCGCTTCATTCGGAGGAACGGTCCCACATAAGTTCTGCTCATTTGCTGTGGTCAATGATTGCAAGGTTTTACTGGCAAAAACGTGCTGCCATCGACCACAGCAAGGGAACAGGGCTTCGGCCGCATGTAGACGCCGCTAAGTGGGACCGTGCCATTAGGGTACACACAGGTAGCAGATTTGTTGCAGATTTAAACCCTTTTACATTGAAAAGGGTGAAATCGTCAGTGAACATCTGTAACAGAAAGGACAGGCCGGACATAGGCCAAAGGACTTAGGGGAGGCCAGGGAAGGGGTTAAGAAAAATAAGGGTAGAAGAGAAAGAGGAGGGGTGTGTTGGGAGGGGTTAGATAGGGGCGTGGAAAGGGGGATTATAAGGGGAGGCAGGGAGAGGCAGCGGCATTAACGGCTGAGACGGTGTAGGAAGTTGCCGCAGCCGACTTACCCGATGGATGCTTTGCTGGTGCAGCTGCGGGCCGCAGTCGCGGAACGAGGGATGGCGTGGTTAGCAGAGGGCTTGGGGCTGTCCAGCCCTGTGGAGATGGGATCGCGGTGACGGCAGGAGTGAGCGGTGAGTGGACAGGAACAGTGGGGCCGGCAGGCGACATGGCTCCTGTCACTTCCGGGGCTCCCGACGGACGCGGCCTCCCCCGGAAAGACTGAGCCCCGATGACCTGCCGAGAGTCGGGCGTCGGGTACGGAGCCCCTCTAGGGACCCTCCAGGGCGGAGTCCCCGCCCTACTGCCAGGGGTCGGCGGGCTTCCTCTGTGAGGAATCCGATATGCCGGCCTGACTCTGCGGAGACGGGGGGAGGGGATCCCTTGCCTCTAGGACCACATCTCGCCTCCTGTATATCTGTGCGTGGAGCTGCGGCGGGCTGTCTTGGCGATGCTCCGGTCGAGCAGCCTGCCAGACGTCATGCGGCGGGTGAACCTGGTCGCAGGCGCGTGCTGCGCTCGGCGGTGACGCAGAGGACTTCGGGTGGGCGGCGCCCCGCTAGTGGCACGGAGAGGGATGTCCAGGATTATCGGGCAGAGACGCCCAGGTCGTCACCCGTGGCTCAAGCGATGTCCGGGGCAGGTCACAGCTTCAGATCGTGTGGCGCCGGTCCAGGTCAGGATGTGGCAGGCCAGGGGGATTTCGAGGAGACTGACAGACGTCCGGATGATTCCTTCGCCCCGGCTGGTGGGGACACAGCACCTGCGCAGCCCGGTGAGTCGCTTTCACCTACTTTTTCATTACCTGCGATTTTCAGGTCCCCAGGGGCGACGGGTGGTTCCCAAGGGGAGGTTCAGGAGTTGCTGGGTTGCGTCCGGGAGCTTCTGGCGCGCTGTGGGGGGGGGTCGGCGGGCTCCCCGTTGCCGCTTCCCACGTGGGTTCCGGCGCCCCCGGGGCCGGTGGTAGCTAGTAGCTCTGGGTCGGGTTCTAAGGACGGGGGAGTGACGGTGTCGGTACAAACGGAGAAAGACAAGGAAGTGGACTGGGTGCGCCTGGACGATAAGGCAAAAGGGGAAGTGTACGTCTGTTTTGAAGGGGCGTTGGGTGCGCACTTGAAAGCGGAGGTTAGGGAAAAAATTTGGAGGGACGAATATGTGGAGATATTCTCGCTACTTATAGTTACATAGTTACATAGTTAGTACGGCTGAAAAAAGACACATGTCCATCAAGTTCAACCAAGGGAAGGGAAAAGGGAAGGAAAAATTTCTACACATAGGAGCTAATATTTTTTTGTTCTAGGAAATTATCTAACCCTTTTTTAAAGCCATCTACTGTCCCTGCTGTGACCAGCTCCTGCGGTAGGCTATTCCATAGATTCACAGTTCTCACTGTAAAGAAGCCTTGTCGCCTCTGCAGCTTGAACCTTTTTTTCTCCAGACGGAGGGAGTGCCCCCTTGTTTTTTGAGGGGGTTTTACAAGGAACAGGATTTCACCATATTTTTTGTATGTGCCATTAATATATTTATATAAGTTAATCATGTCTCCCCTTAGTCGTCTTTTTTCAAGGCTAAATAGGTTTAATTCTTTCAATCTTTCCTCATAACTTAAATTCTCCATGCCCCTTATTAGCTTCGTTGCTCTTCTTTGTATTTTTTCCAACTCCAGGGCATCCTTTCTATGAACTGGAGCCCAGAACTGAACTGCATATTCTAGATGAGGCCTCACTAATGCTTTGTAAAGTGGCATTATTACATCCCTGTCCCGTGAGTCCATGCCTCTTTTAATACACGACAATATCCTGCTGGCCTTTGAAGCAGCTGATTGACACTGCATGCTGTTATTGAGTTTATGATTTACAAGTACACCCAGATCCTTCTCAACAAGTGAATCCGCCAGTGTAGCGCCCCCTAGGACATATGATGCATGCAGGTTGTTGGTACCAAGATGCATAACTTTACATTTATCTACATTAAACTTCATTTGCCAAGTGGACGCCCAAACACTTAGTTTGTTTAAATCTGCCTGTAATTCATGAACATCTTCCATAGTCTGAACTATATTACATAGCTTGGTGTCATCTGCAAAAATAGAAATAGTGCTATTAATCCCTTCCTCTATATCATTAATAAATAAGTTGAATAATAGTGGTCCCAGCACTGAACCCTGGGGTACACCACTTATAACCGGGGACCATTCAGAGAAGGAATCATTGACCACAACCCTCTGGATACGGTCCTTGAGCCAATTCTCAATCCAATTACAAACTATATTTTCGAAACCTATAGTCCTTAATTTACCCATTAGGCGTCTATGGGGGACAGTGTCAAATGCCTTTGCAAAGTCCAAAAACACTAAATCCACAGCGGCCCCTCTGTCTAGACTTCTGCTCACCTCTTCATAAAAACAGATTAGGTTAGTTTGACAACTTCTGTCCTTAGTAAAACCGTGCTGGCTGTCACTTATAATGCTATTTATTGTCACATAATCCTGTATATAGTCCCTCAATAGCCCCTCAAACATTTTCCCCACGATGGATGTTAAGCTTACTGGTCTATAATTACCCGGGGAAGACCTAGAGCCCTTTTTGAAAATAGGCACCACATTTGCCCTGCGCCAGTCCCTTGGCACTATACCAGTCACTAGAGATTCTCTGAATATTATGAAAAGGGGGACAGAAATAACTGAACTAAGCTCTTTAAGAATTCTAGGGTGTAACCCATCTGGTCCCGGGGCCTTGTGCACATTTATTTTATTTAATTTAGCTTGGACCATCTCTACATTCATCCAATTCAGTATATCAACTGATATATTAACAGCACTGGCACCGGCTACATCAGCTGCTCTTTCTTCTGTTGTATATACAGAGCTAAAGAACCCATTTAGTAACTCTGCCTTCTCTTGATCCCCTGTGATCAACTCCCCATTACCATTATCTAGGGGTCCTACATGTTCAGACCTTGGCTTTTTTGCATTTATATGCTTGAAGAATTTTTTAGGATTTGTTTTACTATCCTTGGCCACCTGCCTTTCATTTTGTATTTTTGCTAATTTTATTACATTTTTACAGATTTTATTAAGCTCTTTATATTTTACAAAGGCTACAGCTGTACCCTCAGATTTGTATTTTTTAAATGCCCTTTTTTTGTCATGTATTGCCCCTTTCACAGAAGGTGTAAGCCATGTGGGGTTTAATTTGAGTCGTTTATACTTATTACCTGTAGGAATAAATTTTGCACTATAATAACTCAAAGTAGATTTGAAAATCTCCCATTTATCATTTGTTCCATTATTTGACATTAGTTCTTCCCAGTCTATATCCTGAATTGCAGCCCTCATCCTGGGGAAATTGGCTTTCTTAAAATTAAATGTTTTTGCCCTCCCAGCCTGCGTTTGTTTTTTACAGTATAGGTAAAATGTAACTATATTATGATCACTGTTACCGAGGTTTTCACGAACATTGACATTCCCAACAAGATCTGCATTATTAGAAATGACCAGATCCAACAGAGCTTCACCTCTAGTCGGGTCTTCCACAAACTGGCCCATAAAATTTTCCTGCAACAGGTTGAGGAAATGTCTCCCCTTTGCAGTTGAAGCCGAACCATGACACCAATTAATATCCCGGAAATTAAAATCTCCCATTATCACTACAGTACCCGCCTGTGCAGCCCGCTCCATCTGTTTATATATCTGACCTTCCATCTCCTCAGTTATATTGGGGGGTCTATAGATTACACCAAAAGTAATTTTTTCAGTGTTTACCTCCCTTTCTAGTTCCACCCACAAGGTTTCAACCTCCTCACAGTCTTCACCCACTATTGTCTCTTTCACACTCGCCTTCATATCACTTCTCACATACAGACATACACCACCACCTTTCCTATTTGTCCTGTCTTTACGAAAAAGTGTAAAACCCTGTAGATTTACAGCCCAGTCATGTGAAGAGTCCAGCCATGTTTCAGCAACACCAACTATATCTATATTTTCTTCTAGTATCAAGGCCTCCAGCTCCCCCATTTTGCTTGCTAGACTTCTGGCATTTGTGAACATACACTTTAACTTGCCTGTCAGTTTTTCACTTTTATTATCAGAAATGTGATTTGACATTAATCGGTCCTTTTTATTTACACTGACGTTTTGTAACGAAATGATCTCCTTATCTTGTTGTCTAGTCCTCTCCCCACATTCTGTTTCTCCCCCCACCAATATAGTCTGACCCCTCTCTAACCTGGCTACCCCTTTTTTTTCTACATTGACCTCCCTCCTCAGCCCTAGTTTAAATACTCCGCCACCCCAGCTAGAATTCTCTCCCCCAGCACAGCGGACCCCCTTCCATTTAGGTGCAAATCATCTGCAGAATACAGTTTGTACCCCAATGAAAAGTCAGCCCAGTGCTCTAGGAACCCAAATCCTTCTCCTCTACACCAAGACTTCAGCCATGCATTTAACTCCCTAAGCTCCCGCTGTCTTTCCTGTGATGCGCATGGCACAGGCAGTATTCCTGAGAATACAACCTTGGAGGTCCTTCCCTTCAGCTTGTAGCCTAGTTCTTTAAAATTATTCTTAAGGCTCCTCCACCTACCATTTATTCTGTCGTTGGTACCGACATGGACCACGACAGCTGGATCATCACCAGCCCCTCCCAGCAATTTGTCCACCCGTTCCACCACATGCCGAACCCTGGCACCAGGGAGACAGCAAACCATTCGGTTGAGGCGGTCTTGGCGACAAATTATTCTATCCGTCTTCCTGATTATAGAATCCCCTACAACTATCAATTGTCTTGGCTTGCCTGCATTACCATCCCGCCGACTACTAGCTGGGCTGTTCTCCCGGCTGTTAGGGAGATCAGTATCCACTAGGGCTGCCTTTTCTGAGACTGACACCCTCGCATCATCACCCAACCTGGCAATTTTGCTTGGAATGTCAGAAACCGGATCGGCCTTCCTTGTCTTTGACCCCTTTCTACTGCCCCTAACTACATTAACCCAGCTACTTACCTGATCCTGCTCACCCATGTCTTCACCCTCCAGTTCTAACCCACTAACTGCATGCTCTGTGAGCAGCAAGCTCCGCTCAAAATTGTCTATCCTCCTCAGTGTTGCATTCTGCTCCTCCAGATCTCTAATACGAGCTTCCAGGTGAACAACATGCTCACATCTGCCACAGAGATATTCACCCTGGAACTCCGGCTCCAGTCGTGTATACATATGACAAACTGTGCACTGAAGAAAACCTCCAATCTTGCTATCCATTATCCAAGTTACACCAAAACAGCGAACAATTGTCAAAGAAAAAGAAGAGTACTTACTGGGGTTTCAACTCCTCTTTTCAACTCCGGTTTTAGAACTCCACTTAGTTCACAAGCCACTTAAACCACCAAGCTCAGAAAGAGCAAGCTCAAAATGAGGTCTGCTGACTAATTTATACCACCTGTGTCCAGTTAACCCCTTCCCCCTCGTCAGCTGTTCAGCTGGAACGAATCTGTGTCCAGTTAACCCCTTCCCCCTCGTCAGCTGTTCAGCTGGAACGAATCTGCAAGGGAAAAAAATAATAAAAATGTACAAATTTTTTTTTTAAATTGTGTGAGTTTTTGCTATCTTCTATTTGCTAGCAATCAAAACAGATTCACAAACACAGAAATACAGCAACACAATACAGAAGTACAGCAACACAATCCGGTTTTAGAACTCCACTTAGTTCACAAGCCACTTAAACCACCAAGCTCAGAAAAATTGAACTTAGATAAGGGGAAGCGTTTTGAGAGCAAGAAAGAGGAAGAGGAGAAGCGGCGGTATCGGTTGATTCCTCAGACATTTGCCAATTGGCTACAAGCGTTTGCCATTCTGGCAAGTGTCATTGGGGAGAAGACGCCGGAGCATTGTTCCGCTCTCTTCGGGTATATGGACGCAATTGGGGAGGCTCATAGGGTTTACAGCGGCCAGACGTGGCTGCGGTACGACGAGCAATTCCGGCAGCGTAAAGCGGTGCGTCCTAATATTAGGTGGGGCAACAAGGACATAGGATTATGGTTGCGTGTAATGGCGCCAGTTCGTTATGGTCAGTCCTTACAGGGTGGGGCCGGTGCAGCCGGCCCCGCGATACTCCCCGGGCAAAGTGGGGGGGGGTCAGGCAGTAAGCAGTAAGGGGCAATGTAAATATGGCCCGGGTTGTAAGTTCAAGCATAGTTGCTCCTCCTGCGGCGGGACTTCACACGGGTCCGCCAAATGTTTCCACAAAGGGAAAGGAAAGGGAGCAGGGGGCACTAGTCATGGGCATGACTCCAGTGAGGTGGGAAAGGATGGAGCCATACTTAAATAGGTTTCCTGATAGGTCGCGGGCGGTGTTATTGCTTGATGGTTATCGTTTCGGTTTTCATATTCCTTCCCCCCCCCACATGAGGTCCCCTTTTCATTGCGGAATTTACGTTCGGCCATGCTGTATCCAGATGTGATTAGGGATAAGTTGAGCAAGGAAGTGTTGCTGGGGCGGATGGCAGGCCCCTTTAGGGAGGTTCCTATTCCTGACTTGGTTGTCTCCCCGCTCGGGGTGGTTCCTAAGAAGGAGCGGAATAAGTTTAGGTTGATCCATCACCTTTCCCACCCAAGGGGGTTGTCAGTCAATGATGGTATTGCGGCGGAACTCTGTTCAGTGGTATATACATCGTTTGACGCGGCGGTGGACTGGGTGCGGCGGTACGGGAGCGGTTCTCTCATGGCAAAAACTGATATTGAGTCGGCTTTCTGGCTCCTCCCGGTGCATCCTGCCAGCCAGCGGTTGTTGGGGTGCTATTGGGAGGGGGCTTATTTAATAGATAGATGTCTCCCAATGGGGTGCTCCATTTCCTGTGCTTATTTTGAAGCTTTTAGCTCCTTCCTTGAATGGGTAATTTGTGAGGTGGCAGGGGCCTCGTCAGTTTTCCATTATCTGGATGATTTTCTCTGTGTTGGGCCAGTGGGTTCCCCGTTATGTGCTACATTGCTGTGGACGGTGGAATGGGTGGCGAAGCAGTTTGGGGTCCCGTTGACCCCTGACAAGACGGAAGGTCCGTGCTCATGTCTAATTTTTCTTGGAATCACCATTGATTCCGTTAAAATGGAGTACCGTCTTCCGGGAGACAAGCTGGAGTCGTTGCCGGGCGCGCCATTTAAGAAAAATCCCGCTGAGAGAGTTGCAGTCGTTACTGGGAAAACTTAACTTTGCCTGTCGGATTATGCCCATGGGGCGGGTGTTCTGCAGGAGGTTGGCAGGGGCGACGGCAGGGGTAAGGGCCCCTCATCATTTCGTCCGGCTGACCGGAGAACATAGGGCGGACTTGGCAGTTTTGGCACAGTTTTTACGGTTGTATAATGGGAGGTCGCTGATCATGTCCCCGGTGGTGGATAGTTTCGATTGGGAATTATTTACGGGTGCGGCCGGGGGAGGGGGGTTCGGGGCTTTCTGCAAAGGCCAATGGTGTGCGTCGCGGTGGCCCTCGGCTTGGGTCGAGCAGGGGTTGGTAAAAAATCTTGCGGCTCCTGGAGTTGTTTCCTATTCTGGTGGTGGTGGAGATTTGGAGTGAAAGGTTTCCGGATAGCAAGGTCCGTTTTCATTGCGACAACATGGGAGTGGTATTGGCTATTAACAACGTGACGGCTTCTTCTCCCCCGGTGGTAAGGCTTCTAAGGCATTTGGTGTTGCGTTGTTTGTCGCTGAATGCGTGGATAGTGTCGGTGCACGTTCCTGGAGTACAGAATGATATAGTGGATGCTCTTTCTCGCTCACAGTGGGATCGTTTTAGTTTCCTGGCTCCGGAGGCGGACGTGGAGGGGACAGCTTTCCCGGCGTGGCTATGGGAGTTGCCTTACGAGCTTCAGGACATTTGATTCAGTCGGCGCTGGTGCCCGGTATGCGGTCGGCTTATGAGGCAGCTTGGAGAGACTGGGAGGTTTGGTTAGCTGGTATGCCGGTGGTTGAGGGCGAGGAAGCCAGAGTGGTGGCGTTGTTGGGGTTTTTGGGACAAGCTTCGATTGCGGGCTGGTCGGTTTCCCGGGTAAATCGCTTTGTGGCGGCCCTGGCGTTTGGTTTTAAACTCCGGGGGTGCAGGGATGCCACAAAGGATTTTCTGGTGGGCCAGGCCCTGAGGGGTTATCGTAGGGGTAGAGACCGACCTGATGGTCGGCGCCCCATTTCTTTTGCATTGCTTGAGCGTTTGTGGGGAGTATTGGATGGTGTTTGTTTTTCGTTGTTTGAAGCGGTGTTGTACCGTTTGGCTTTTTCATGGGCATTTTTTGGGGCCCTTAGGATCGGGGAGTTAGTCGCGCCTAGCACCAGGAAGGCTGGGGGGCTGCGAGTTGAAGATGTGTTGGTGTCAGGCCGGAAGGTGGAGTTTTGGATTAGGCGATCAAAGACTGACCAAGGGGGTCGTGGTAGGAGAGTGGTGCTATGGGAGGCTACTGGGGCTCATATGTGTCCGGTGGAATGTTTGGTACGCTACCAGGAAGTTTATCGGAGTGTTCGGGGGCAGTTGCTGTGTCATGCGGACGGCTCATACTTGTCGCGGTATCAGTTCACATGGGTGTTGCGCCGCTGTTTGGGGGTGTTGGGGCTCGAGGGGGCCCGGTTTGCACCTCATTCATTCCGGATAGGGGCAGCAACGGAGGCGGTGGCTTGTGGATTGGGACCTGACGTGGTCAGGCGCATAGGTAGGTGGGAATCCGGTAGATTCCAGTTATATGTTCGTCCTCAATTTTTATAAGGTCAGGGGAATAGTGTTAGGTGGACCTGTGATAGGCGGGTAGTATTGTATGGTCGCTCACCTTCACCCCCTCCCCTCTTTTTCTTGTTTTAGGTTCAGCTCGGCGTCTGGTGTGGATACTCGGCCATTCATATGTGCATTGGGGGGCGGTTAGGGCCGACGTCCGCCCCAACGGGCGACAGTTGGGGTTTCCACGGTCTGAGGTCTTAGTCCGGTGGCTCGGGCACAGAGGTATGGTTTGTAGTCGGGTGCTGCCTTATTTACATCGATTCGCGGAACTGGACAGGGCCCCGGATGTTTTGGTGCTGCATATTGGCGGAAACGATCTGGGGGTGCGCCCGTTTAGAGAGCTCATTAGGGGGATATTAAATTTGACCTTTTACGATTGTGGGCTGTCTTTCCAGGAGTAGTGGTTGTATGGTGTGAAATTGTCCCACGGAAGTCCTGGCGGCATGCACGTTCGGTGGCGCGTATCAACAAAGCGCGTGTTAAGGTGAATCGGGCCGTGTCAGCTTTCGTGGTAAGGCATGGGGGAGTTTTTGTTCGGCACTATGACTTCGAGGATAGTCAAGGATGTTATTGGTTGGGTGATGGGGTTTACCTGAATGCAGTGGGTATTGATCTTTGGGCACTTCGGATTCAGGAGGGGGTAGGGCGGGCTCTGTTGCTGGGTGGGGGCTCGCATACTTTAAGGTTTTTGAAGTATGTTCGTGTGGCGGATTGGGGGTCTTTGGAGTTGGTGGTAAATTGTGTGGGGGGGGGATTCATCGTGGGTATGGTCCCTCCTGAATTATGGAATTGGTCTGGCTCAATTTGGGCTCCTGCTAGGTGGTGTCCCGGGGAGTGGTGGCATTTAAGGACAGCCAACTGCAGTTATAAGAGTGCCCCTGAGCTGGTGGGAGACGGCTGGGGACAAAAAATATGCAGATGGGAAAATGGTTGTGGAACAGATTTTTGTAGCTCCAAAGACCTCCTTTCCATGTTCAATTTATATGCTGATATGGTTATTGTTATTTATGTTTGTTAATAAAATGGCTGCTGTGGCCAAGATTTATCCAAACCAAAGTTGTCTGTGTTTTATGGGAGGGGAAAACGCAGGGTTGGGTATTAGTGGCCATAAAGGGAGGGAGGATAAGTTAGGAGGAGTGGATAAAAGGGGGGGGGGCTTAGTCTTTAACTGAACGGTCTCTACAATCCCAGGGTCAAGGACAGGCCGGACATAGGCCAAAGGACTTAGGGGAGGCCAGCATGACCAGGGGTGTAGGTAGGGAAGGGGTTAAGAAAATAAAATGGTAGAAGAGAAAGAGGAGGGGTGTGTTGGGAGGGGTTAGATAGGGGCGTGGAAAGGGGGATTATAAGGGGAGGCAGGGAGAGGCAGTGCCATTAACGGCTGAGACGGTGTAGGAAGTTCCCACCCGCCCTCCCTTTTTTGGTGTTTTTTGGGGAAGTGTTGTTTAGTTGTTTTGTTGAATTCATTGTGCCGTTTATGTTGCTGTGTTG